>NC_051164.1:98768851-98935836 GCF_013339745.2 Dermacentor silvarum | reverse complement strand
TCTATACGGAACCTCACGGCGACGGCGAAGGCGAAGGCAGAAATCCGGTTGAAGTGTCCATATAATTGCTATCGCAATAAACATCCTGCTCCTTGTTGGGCGAACTTGTGCCCAGAATTACAGGCAACACTGAAATCACAAGGACATCAGCCAGCACGCGGTCATCGAACCTGATCTCGTGGGACAATTAAATGCCATCCTGCTATTCACGCACGACTCGTCGTACTACATTCCATAGTAATGGCTGGCGCCTCGCGTACATTCGAAAGCGTATGCAACATTATTCGCGAAGCACGCACAGTCTGATCAGACACGCCTCCTTTGCTATAAAATCTGTGACAACGTTCCAGAAATTTAGGATTCTGTCTTGCGCCGTTCGACATCTTGATAACGGTGATAAACCAGTGGAAAAAAAAAAAAACACTGTCAGAAGTCTTAGAGCAACGACGCGTGGAAATGCGTGGATGGACCAGAGCCGACATGGTTTGGTCACTGATCGTCTTGTCTTCGCAAATGTTTGACCCACCTTGCGATGACTGGCAAGGTGGGTTGCATTGAAATATGTACACACAGCGCACCTTGACGCAGTAGCAAGAGTAGTACTTGACGAGGAACGGGTTGCGGATGACCGAGGCGACCACCTTGTCCATGGCAGCCTGCTTGTGGCGCGAGAACCGGTCCATGTTGACCAGCTTCAGCGAGGCCTCGAAGCCCACGGGCTTGTACCGGGCCAAGTACACGGCGCTGCGTCGAAAGCGAGAGGTGCAGGCCCGGCACCCGTTAACCTAACCTCTTCACACAAAAAGCAGGACGCACGCCTCCTCGAGATTTTAAACCTCAGGAACTGTAATGCGATAACATATTAGGACATCGTATTAATTATGCGATGATTATCCATTTAAACCCACACAAACTTCCACTCATGGTAATCCGTGGGCTATTACGACCTTATGATCTACTGATGTCGCGTAGCAACACCCTTACGACATTTATCTACCGACGCTGCCTACTTACGCCTCACGACATTATATATATGGATTCTGCACTTATGATGCATCTTCTCTACCACGGGGTAGAGAAGATGCACGTGTCGGTAGTCAGACCACCAGTACTAACAGCACAACGACGTACTACAGTTTAACACGCAAAGCCGACGATAAGACGACAAACATATTTCGCTTGCTTGTTTCGGTGTTTCTCACGTTACAATGTTCGCTAGGACAGGATCAGCCCACCGACGCCTTCGACTACGCTGCCCCCGGGGTCGGCCCGCTAGGAGTTTTGGGTCGAAATCAAGAACGAAGACCAGTCACGGCCGTGTACAATATGGCAAGACGGAGAAGGACCCCTAATAACACTACTCGTATATAACTTCGTGAGAATATATATATATATATATATATATATATATATATATATATATATATATAAGAAGCCAACAAACAATGATACCAAGGACAACATACGGGAAATTACTTGTACTTACTAATTGAATTAAAGAACTGATAAATTAATGGAAATGAAAATGGATGAAAAAACAACTGTCGACAGGTGGGGAACGATCCCACGTCTTTGCATAACGCGTGCGATGCTCTTACCATTGAGCTACCGCGGAGCCGTTTTCCCATCCACTTTCTGGGGTATTTATTTATTTATTTATTTATTTTTGCAACTGTAGCTAACCCTGGCAATGCTATAGCCACGCAACCATTCACAAACCTAGGAGTGGTGACGCTGGCTAACACTCACAGGATTAGTTCTAGTTGTAAAAAACATAAATACCCCAGAAAGCGGATATCCTTGCAAATATTCGGCAGGAGCGCCTGGCGAAAGTTGTACACACTCTAGCTACAACAAGCATAAAACGATTGGGCACGTGGTGCCACCGCAGTGGACTCCTGGCTTCCGTGCATTGCGGAGCGACTCGGTATAAGCACTGTAAGAATACATGCGGCTATGGACATCGCCTTAAAAAGCTTTGCGGCTGGAGCCTTGTCAACGAGGCTACCCAGCGATAGCCCGCACAGTCGAGAAGCGTGGTGTGGCGATCACAGATGACTAGCAGGGGCGGCAAATTTCATTTCCAAAATGCATAGGTTGACTACTATCCTTACTCCGTCTCTTCTTTTTCCCTTTTCTTGCGGATTCTTTGTTCTTTAAAGCATACCAAATCGATAGGATTCAAACTTCGAGGCTAATTCTAGGAAGGAAATTCTAGACATCGTGGTATCGGCACAGTGAAGAGAGACACTAAATCACTTCAAACTGATGAAGTATTCCTTCACAACTCAATCTTCGATCATTTCATGGCGATAGGTCGATTACTAGAAGAGAAAAATGAACGCCAAATTTGAATTTTTTGGAAAATTCCAGCACCGGATACGTCATTGTGACGTCATTAGATTTATGTATTTACGTATTTTTCTCGTATCGAGCCCTTGTTGCTCGGTACTCAAAACTGGTTAAGTCTTTGGTTCTTTTATTATCCAAGGCAGTCCATCTTTACCGGTAAAGAATTGGTTAGATTTGATCAGACGCCATCAATTAATTCTATGATGTCACGACGAGTAATGCGGGGACGTTGAGGCGGTGTCGCCACTTGTCTTTAATTTTTTTTTTCCTCTTCTGGCTTATACAGGCTTCTCCAGGTAAGAGTGGCTTTGTTGTCACTGTAATATCTCCACTTGCTAATACAGCTAAACTGAGATCGCGTTCCCTGGTCGAAGATCAATATAGATTTGAACTCTATCGGTTACTATAGAGTTGACTATAGAAGTAACTGTAGATTGATTGACTATTTCGTTTAGAATGCGACAGACCTCGTCAAATTCGGTGCTGTGGATACTGAGCAAAGCGATTTCTCTATTTCCGTGTATTTAGATGGGAGATCACGTGATTAACACTTTCGCTTAATCGTGCTGGATGTATAACCGTGCGTGCAGGTAAAACGCACCCAAACCCGCCGGCGCCGAGCATCCTGACGTTCTCGAAGTCACGTATCTTCGGTATATACGTTGCAAACGGGAGCGTCTTGGGCAGGTTCAGCTGCAGTAGTTAGACAACACAGCGCGTGCGCAAGATTAGAGCCGTGTTACGCCATCATACCTCCGTCAAGGCGAAGCGCGATGTTTCATTTTTGGGTATGCAGAACCTGGGCATTACTACACAGGGGAGAATATTATAACTACGCATGATCTGTTAATAAAAAAAAGTATTCTCGCGGACAACTTTCTATGACAATGACAAGAAAGCTACGGAGGCCGGAGCCTACGTAACCTGCATCACTGCGCCAAGTAGTACACTGTAAAATAAGTTACACCCTTAAATGTAAATAAGGGTGTAAAATCGATTTATAACTAACACCTTTACGCAGAAAGGGTGTAAAGGTGTGAGTTATGATCCGATTTGCAGTCTAATCCACTTTTTAGGAGTGTAACTTATTTTATAGTGCATACGGCGCAGTTTGACTGCGCTTTCGGTTTCTCGGAACGTATACTAGCACGTGATTCCACGTGCGACGGTTTCTCATATTTACACTCACACGAGTATTTTGCCGGTAAATATGATGTTTCTGTTTTCCCTTCACTAGTTTAAACTAGGGAAAGTAGGGAATGTGGGAGCACTCCTACTTGTGCGCGGTTTGCCTCCATAGTTTTGCCCTCATTGTCACCGGGAAAGTTGCTCGCGAGTTTACTATCATCATCAAAATAGGTATAACGAGAAGCGTGAGAGTGCGATAAAAGCACGGGAACAGGATTAACTAATGAATACAAGGAAGCAGACTAATAGTACAAAGTAGTCGCGATAGAAATACGATATTACAATTATACGTTTCGAGAGAAAGAGCAATGTGAATTTATCAGGCATTCACAGCTATACAGCGAATGAATGGTTGCTTGGAATTCGTCGCTGTCCCAATCAGTTATCACTGGGTTGAAACGTATACGTGCAAGATCATCGCCTCAAAAAATGTTTAAGTGTCCATTGCCGCGCGACTGACAGCTCGAGGCGCTTGCATGCATGTATTCGCGGGCTTCTTTCACGCTCGGAAAAACACTTATGTCGCACGTATTCAGCAACAGAAAGCTGTATTGGGAGTTTTTCATGTTGCTCTACAATTTTCTCATTGACGATTTCATAATTAGGACAGTACTTCTCGAATTAGATCATTAATTACTATTACATAATTAAATCTCAATAACGAAAAAATTACTGGCGGCTACCTGCTCCACTGTACTGGAAACAATACGCACTAGGTTTTCTTCGAGTAACGCAATTGCTCTTCTTTTTTAAATCTTGTAGCATGATAGTTGGGACACCCTGTAAAGATAGATTAAACCCATAGCCTGAGGATAATACGGGGTCTGAAGTTAAGCTATGCATACAAGGTACTAATGCGAACAAAAGCCGCATAAGTTTTCTCTCACAAATTACGCGTATAGCTACTACGATGCCTTACGGCCACAAATAAATGGTTTTCTTCTTCCTTATTTGCACCTTTCTTGGTGTAAAATGTCCCCACAGCGTAAATGCTGTGAAACTATGACTGTCCAGCTGCTCTTCGAACCCTTTTGGTGTTAAACTCCCTACAGCCAAGTAAAGTCGAGGGAGTGTAAATTCCCTAAAGGGCAGATCTGCTCCCTTTGGTGCCGAGGAGGCGCGCATACCTTATCCATGCGGCTGATGATGGAGTCGGCGATGGCGACCCAGTCGGTGACGGGCACATCGCACATGCGTTCCAGCGAGCCGGCCAGCTCGCCCACGATGATGATCAGCTTGCGCATGTTCTCTCCCTGAGTCCGGGCCACGTCAGGGTCGCGCTTGATGCACTGCGAATATTCGCCCTTTCAGCACGCGCCGTCAAACGACGAAGCTTCCATTTCATTTATACGCTCTGTCTTTCAGACAAACTGCGAGTTTGTAAATATGCATGGAACGTGTAGCAAAGATAAAGAAGAGAGTACAAAACTTGGTCGACACCTTAGCAAAGTTTTCTTCGTGTACTTGTTCCTAACAAAAAATCGAGCCCTCCGGATTCTCTTATTCCTAGATCGTTTCATTGCGAAAGGCCTCGACTTCGGCAGCATTTATATGTCATGAGGTAGTGCACGAGGCTTCATTGGTCGACTACCTGCTCCTAATTTCAACGTACTACGTAACGCCTGCGGTTAAAAAGAAAGAAAAAGAGTATGTTCCACATCCGCAGGTCAACTTAGTGGCTAGGGTGTTGGCCTGCTAAGCACGAGGTCGCGTGATCGAATCCCGGCCACGGCGGTCGCATTTCGATAGGGGCGAAATGCGAAAACACCGGTGTACTTAGATTTAGGTGCACGTTAAAAAAACCCTGTGCGGTACAAATTATTCTGGACTCCGGAATCAGATCGTGATTTTTACACGTAAAACCCCATAATTTTTTTTTTATCCGCAGGTTCTGGCCGTCAGGGGCGCTGGCTAACACTCCCAAGGACAATAATATACGGAGCAAATATTCGCAACGAGACGAGGCATGTGAATGCTGCAACAAAAATCCGGAGACTACTCAGCACATCCTAATGGAATGCGAAGGGATTCACCCAGTAGGTAACCGTAGGTAACGTTGGTCTGGCATAATACACGTAAACAACAACGCACGCAGAGGGCACTGTGTGCCTTGTTTCTGCCGTCGTTATCTTGTCTGATGCTCAGTAATTTACCTATCGTGCATCCCTTTAAACGTGGACCGTAGTGTACCACCAGTATAAATTGAAACGCGAACAAAGAATAACTGATCAGATAAAGCCTGACACGCGTAATTACATGGAAGTGCGAAACTAATCCGCCAGTAGCCTCCAGATTCACCTTCATGTTCACCTTCACGTTCACCTTCACGTTCACCCTCACGTTCACCTTCATGTTCACCTTCACATTCACCTTCATGTTCACCTTCACGTTCACCCCAAACTCGTGATTTTATGCTGATATATAGTACAACACGCGGTTCCAGAGTAACATGCAGTGTGACAACCGCTTTAACTACACGTGGTATTGCGCCACGTCACCATGGTGTGCAGGCCGATGAGGTTCTCGACCATGCTGCGGATGTCCTGGTACGTGACGACCTGCTTGTTGATCTTGAGCAGGCACTCCTGGGCGTGCAGCACCAGCTCCTCCTCGCAGAAGTGCGTCAGCGGGTCTCGCAGCAGGGACACCTTGCTCTCGCGCTTGATGAAAACCTCCAGCAGGGTGGTGCACGTCTTCGGGATCTGCGCGAGGGGAGAGGCTGTGCCGCGTCTGTCCGGAGGCCACCGCAATCACGCACGTACGCAACACACACAAACACATATAATACTTAGCAGCGTTCACGACCGTGGAAGCGTAAGTCGCTTTGTTCCTGGTTATTGTTACTACGAAAGAGCAGTAGCGCAAAACCAAGACGACACACATAAGCGCGCTAACTTTCAACTAATGTATATTCGTGTGCGTGTGTGACGTGCTCACTTCGTGTGACATGACGCATATATATATATATATATATATATATATATATATATATATATATATGAACGAGAAGAAAGGGAACCGAGGTGCCCGATTTCTATTAATCATATCATAAGAAGCCAACAAACAATGACACCAAGGACAACATAGGGGAAATCACTCGTACTTACTAATTCAATTAAAGAAAATGATAAATTAACAGAAATTAAAGTAGATGAAAAAACAACTGTCCGCAGGTGGGGAACGAACCCACGTCTTCGCATTACGCGTGCGATGCTCTCACCATTGAGCTACCGCGGAGCCGTTTTCCCATCCACTCCCAGGGGGATGTATGTTTTACAAGTACAACTCACCCTGGGAGTGTTAGCCAGCGCCACCACTCATTTATCATTTTCATGCTACCTGTCATACTCGCCGTTTGCAGCTACTGCGTCTGAAGTTGCGATAGATACACTGCGTCGATATCAAATTCAAATGAAACTGTTCTGGTTAGGTAAAGGTACAAATTAAAAGAAACACACACACACACACACACACACACACACACACACACACACACACACACACACACACACACACACACACACACACACACACACACACACACACACACACACACACACACGCAATAAGAATTTCGGTTGCCTGTAAATAAATCGCATTACTTTAACACGTTGCCTGTATATGACTCCGTTTGAAACCTTGCCCGCATATAACGCTTTCGAGCTCTTAAGGAATTGGTGACAAATGCAGTAATCGATCGTCCACACACATTTTACTTAGCGAGCACTTTGGCCATAATTACACCGACTCTCCCATATTCTCGGTTGCGTTCACAGTTCACCTAGGGCAGCGGGTTAATTTCTTCGTTGTTCATAAAACACACTTATGACGCTCTGAAAATTGCACGTGTGATTTAGTCCTAAGGCCGTAATTAGTACATATACTTGAACGTGATGCAGCTACACATTACCCGTAAGCTGTCCTTAACATACGAACCTCGTATGGCGTATGAAGATGCATGAAAAAAAAAAAAGAAAAATGAGGGCTCAATAGCTACTTTCAATGCTCCTAATTATGAAAATTTCTATACACATTACCCTTATTTTCACAAGATTCGGTGTAACTTAATGCTCCCGCGGGACAGTGGAAAACTTAGCATAAAATAGCCATATATAACACTTTCAAGCGTTTGCTAAATACATTTTTTACAAAGATTGTATTTGATCCAAATGCATATAACTTTGTGTACTGATTGGCCGTAATCTTTCCTACATTTTTGACAAGTTTGATTTGTATTGGCAAGTGGTATTTATTTGCGCCAGGACAGCGCGCACTAAATTTTGCGCTACTCGTAAAACTGATTTGTAACGCTCCGTATATACCACTTGAATACGTAATTTATTGCAACGGCCGCAAATAACCCAAACAATTTAAGTTTCCCTTACACATGACCCATTAGTGACTTAATTTCGCTAAATATGCTTACATTTAGCGAAAGTAACAGTCACGTTATTTAGTTCACTGAGGACAGCGGGAGAACCAACTACGAACTTTATATACACACACAAAATATTTACTTCGTGAGTGTTCTAGCGGTTCGTGATCTATAGGTAGAGTCTACTACTACTCTACTATAGGTTCGTGACGGAGATACAAACAGGAGGAGGAGCAACTAAAACCCCTCTATATAAAAAGTAGCGACACGCTTTGAAGAATGCCGCCGCCTCCTCGCACGCGCTGACCGAGGCGGACGCCGCGTCGGTATTGGCCTAATGGCATCACGTGGGCCGTCGCGCTGCCGCGCGCTCGCTGCGTTTGTTTACGATCGCGCTCCATCGCCATTTTCGCCCGAGCAGCGTCTGCCGACTGGCCAGGAGCACAACGATAGCGGCGAACACAGTCGGCGATCGTCGAAAGCTGATCAGCGGCGAAACGCGTCGGCTTTTATACATGAGTCATCGAAGGTTCGACAGTAATCCCTGGTGCCCGCGTGTCTTCCAGAAAGTACTACACAATTCGCGACACTCAAACACTCAGACTACATAAGCGTCGGTGACAACAGACAACGGATAGACGCATCGATAACGTTCGAGAAACTTCCGATACATGCAGGCGCGTCCTGCGCCGAGCGACTACGTTTAACATTTGTTAGCCGGTGAAAAGCGGTCAACGGTGAAAGATAAACAAGTGCACGTGTCTCAAGCGGTGTAGACGGCGCCACGGTCGAGAAAGGAGCGCGAAAGAAAGGTGAAACGAGGAGGAGGGAAGGCGGAGGAGAGTGTCGCTAATTTTTATATAGAGGGGTTTTAGGAGCAACAACCACGCCCTCGTTTTGTTTTTGCATCTCGCCGAGGCGCCACCGAACATATGCGGCCGACGAAACTGTTTACCACGCGCTGGCGAGTTCCTTTTCATAAAGATGGCGACATTAACCTATTATATGCTTGACACGCGGCAAGCGCCCTTACAGTGCAGGCAGTGTGCGAATGGATGCTAGCAGCGCTTGAGGCTCACCCTCGGAAACAGCGTCGCGATTGTCTTTGCCGCCTGCTTGCCTTTTTCGACGACTGAAAGGAAGCAAGGAGAGAACATCGTTACATGCTGTTAGTCCGCAAAAGTGATCGGATGTATAGCGAATCGACAAAAGAAAAAAAAAAACAAACACACAATGAGATAAATAAAATCGTCGTGGTTGGCGGGGACAGCGTCCAGGAAGTCAGCCGGCGAGTAGCGTGCCTTTGTTGCACAGCAAAATAACCGGGCAGCAGCCTGCGGCTACCGGCTTACACAAACTACAGAATCAGATTACAAGCGTCCGCGCATCGAGGCAGCGGCAGCTGCTTAAAAGCACACTTTCGGGCAATCGTGGTGGCAGATATTAAGCCCGGCACAAGAAAGCCATGTGCGTCGTTATCGCAGTACGGACCCAATATACCCCCCCCCCCCCCAAAAAAAAAAAAAAAAAAATAGCTGGAGGATTCAACCCTGTAATGCCCAAACACGGGTTCCACGTTGAGGAAAACTAAAGCAACGCGTTCACCTCTATATACGTCTGGCCATAGAGAGTACATTCGTACAAAAAAAAAAAAAAAAAAAATAGTTTGCTAAACTATGCGCACCTGAAACTTCACTCAAGCATATAAAGAACGCTGCGACAGGCTTCCCTTGTTTAAATCAAGATTTGAGGTAAATGATTAAAAGAGTAAATGATTCTCTGCACATTATGCAGGGTTAACGTGCCAAAGCTGGAAAGTGAGCTATGATGGGACGATGTGATGCGGCGCTCCGAAAAAAAACAAACATTTCGACGCAAACAGGACAATTACGAAAAGAACCATGCACAAAACCCGACCACCGCTTGTTTATTCGATTGTTGCAAGTTGGCGATGGTCATGTTTCGTGTGCGATTCTTGCTGTGTTTGTTATTCGTTGCGCTGAAGAACCTTCGTGCATGATGAATTAAACTATAGCCTATACCAAAATTCAGCTTAGGAATAATTTGGTATAGTCCTTAATTAAAATCACGGTACATGACCTACGACGTCAGTAGTAATACAGAAGATAGCAAATTGTATAACAACGTTAATTGGTAGTAATTATGGGTAATTCATGTGAATTAAGGTGGATTAATATTGCTACAAATTAAAGCAAGGTGTTTGAAGGTAGAGTTGTGAAGGACACGTGACAATGTGTGACGTCACGTATCATGGACGAAACCAATTAGAGAAGTCATAATGCTTTCGCATTGAAATCACGTAACGATACTTAAGTGACTGTCAATTTTTCCGTTCTGCCCCCAGCGTAATGCGGCGGCCGCTGCCAGTACTCGAACCCGAAACCTAGATCGTGCTTGGCAACAGAAAGCATCGCAAATGAGCCAGTGCAAACGTCGCGACACTTTCATCTGCAAATAGCATACTTCTCAAGTCCGAAGCGATGTAAGATTGAACTATCGTAAACTTCATCAAGAAGAATGCTTTTCGTCACATTAACGCTTTCCTTGTCGATTATACCCGAGCTATACGCGACTATGCGAATGAAACACTTTTTTTTTAAGTACCCTAAAGGCCCGTTAGGGCATTACATAGGAGGAGGGGGGTGGGGGGTGGAAAAGGTCAAATGGACGTGCACTGTGTAGAATATAAATAATATGGCATTAATATGGCATTATTAATATGGCATTAATAATTAAGACCAGGATGCACCTCTGAACTCGTCAGTGGCCACCACGCAGTACGCGGGTTTTCGGCGATCACTGGGTGGGGTGCTCGGTCCAATTTCTCTTTAACTCCGTATTTCCCATTTTTACAACCAGTGTACGTGCGTGCATTTATGTGGACGTGCAGACTTGAGCCTAGTGCATCTGCAAACGCAAGGAAGAGCTCGACTTACGCGACTTCTCTGCCATAGCATGCGACGCCGGGATATCCCAGGAGACGCCGAGGAAGCACCTGGGCTCGCTTCTGTCTTCACCGGTCTCGAATAAATGCGAAAAAACAAGAAAAGACTGAAAGCGCGAGATCGACTGCTAGCATGCAGGGCACCGGTCGCAAGGAATGGTCGGGATCACGCGCAGTCGCCCGACGTTCGGTTTTCTTCTTCTTTCAGCGATGCCATTTCACGCTGACGAGATAACTACAAAGAATGAGTGCGCATGACGTAAGCGAACACGCGAGAAGGCGGCAGCCCCTGAGGGAAGAATCGACGGGGTCCAAATTGAAAGACGAAGGGGGCAGCAGTGCTATTCACTGTCGGCTGGATTCGATCTTATCGCAAGATAGCGACAACTGTGCTTCGTGTAAGTTGCCGTAGTGTGAAAAAAAAAAAAAAGATTGACCAGATGGCAGCGTCGTTCTTTATCGTCTATTGGCCCGGACGTTATGCATGGTTTGGAACCTTGGCTCGATGACACAATTTCAAGTCCTCAAGTGCTTCCAACCGAATATACAGGGTGTTTCAGCGAACTCTTTCAAAAATTTTTACACGTTGTCTGTGGCAGATAGCACAGATAGGCGCCAGTATTTCCTACGGCCTAAACTACAACTTACACTTGGTGTCTCCTGTGCGACCCGCTCTATGAAGGTGCTTTTAACTTTTCTATAAGACACGGTTCTCAACGACATACTTACACTGTGTGTTTTGTGTGCATTATGTACATACTTACATACCTGTCGCATTTCGTGTGCTTGTTTGCTTTCATTTCTCATACCCCATTCATCTAGAATATCATGCTTGCTCTGCTACCGTGCATAAATATAAAGTTTTCATCAAAGGGACGCTAAAAAGAAAAAAGGACTTCTTCTGTTATACCACATGGTCTGGGCGTGCCAACAGAATCCGAAAATATCGGCCAAGCATAATCCGACGATAGTCGAGTGGGAGGCGACCCTGTACAGCTCGGACCCAGAACAGCAACAAGCTCTGGTCAACCGAGCCCGAACTACGGCAAAAGCCAATGGTCTTCCGCACGAGGAGGTCCGAATTCTCTCTCTCCGTATCAGTAAATTGAATAACTGAAACTTTGACCTTCATTTCCTCTTCTAATAACCAACCTAATGCTTCGAAATTAACGACAACAGTGTTTTCGAAGAACACTTTATCCGTCTTAACTGATTTAGTGTTTTGCTTTAGTGCCTCTTTAAAAAAGAGTCTTTTTTTTTTTTTTTTTTTTTTCTATACCGCTGTCGTTTTTCACGTGTCCCCTTTGACGGTACGTTATTCTTCCTTCCCGTATTCAAAGCCCAAACGGAAAAAAAGGCACTGCTGAGTGCCATGTTAGGCAAGTGCAATTTAAAAGCAATAAAATATCAATCGTTTATTTCTTCGCCAACAGGTAATGCCACTATCAGCAAACCCCGTATTCATGGCCCAAACGGAAAAATAGCGGTACTGAGCGCTAATTACGAAAGTGCAATTTACCACTAAAAAAACCAATAGATAGATTATTTCTTCGCTAACAGGTAACGCCACATTTATCAAACCCCTCTGAAAAATGGACTACTGGGCGCATTTTTTTTCTTTGAAAAGTGCAATTTGGAAGCAAGAAAATACCAATAAATAGTTTATTTCTTCACCAACAGTAACGCCACAATCGGCAGACCCCCCCTTATTGGGGCCCGTTAGAAAATAGTATCTTGCAAATTAATGCGCTCAATAGAGGGCCTGCGAGAGGGCCGTAAGGTTTGTGGGGATGCGCGACTCACGCGTCTCCTGTAATCCGGCTTCACCGTGTGGCTAAGCGCCGGCGGCGGCGTGGTGGTTGCGGCGCATTGCGAGAGATGGCGCGAGTGTCGCGATGCTAATTATCCTGAATTATCTACGATAATTATAGGGGAAGCTCTTTGCAATACTCCCGTCCTGGGAAGCCAGGACGGGAGTATTGCGGACTAAGATGTACCGAGTCAAGTACCAAGGTATAGACACGTTGTGCTGTGCGTGTGGAGAAGAAGAGGAAACGGCTGAACACCTCATACTTTTCTGTAAAGGGCTTAACCCTACAGTGCAAAGCAACGGGGCTGATTTTTTCAAAGCATTGGGGTTTAGGGACAGTGAAGGCAAAATAGACTTTAAGCGGGTAGAAATAACCAAACAGAGGTTATCTGATTGGTGGATAAAATCAAGGCAGGGGTGAAATTTCACCCACCACAAAGTACAAAATATGTTAATAGTCATGGCTAGGTGGCGTATGCCACCGCCAGATTTAAAGGGTTCAGCCTCATCCATCCATCCATCCATAACGCCACCGAACGGCGGGGTGACTTGGGAGAAAAAAAATTACATCATCTTCCCGTAGGGGAACCCTGAGTAGTATGCGAAGCAGCCATGGGGTCGACTCAAGGTAGCTTTATCAGCTGTATAAATTTGGACATGCAGCAGCACCAGCAACGCGCAGAACTGTTGTCGACGCCGTCGGCGTTTTGCCCGCGTTCGCACCGAACGCGCGCGGCGTTGGTGACTGTTGCCGGTTAAAGTCCCTATACCGCCATCCTTTGGTCAACGCCGCTTCCCTCTCTCCCGTATCCCCGATTGGACGATGATAGCGCGCGCTTTTCACTTCTTTATATTTCGTTTTTTTTTTTAAAGCCTCAGAGCCATGTTGAAAGTCCTCTGCGCAGCCGCAGTCGCCAACGGCGGCGCGCGCCCGGCCTGAAAGCTTCAACGTAGACTTTCTAGGTGCGCCACCGTCGACTTGGCTTACGCAAGCAAAAAGCAAAGAAAAAAGCATGGAGGAGTTTTTTTCCTTCCTCCATGGAAAAAAGCAAGCGCTTTAGGAGAGGAGGCGGCGGAGGAAAGAGTAGATGGCGGTACTTTTCTTATATAGGGAATTTATTGCCAGTGCCTCTGGGGCGCCTACCGTCGCGCCTGCAACCTCAGCTGCGTCGCATTATCGCGCACGGAGTCGTCTCGCGAGGCTAAGAGCAGGACACCGGCATGGACGAACACGGATCGTTCGAACGCGCTACCGTTCGCGTGACCGTACACGTGAACGACTAGGCGATGGTGTCAGCATGGGGTGAACATATTCCCTCGTTATCCGGTCGCGGTGAGTCGGACTTCCTTGATTTGCCGCGGGCCCATGTGAATGTTCTATTGTTAGTAATTCGGCTAGCATGTGTTAGTGTATGAAAGGTGCAATAAATGCCATTTTGATTGTTTGCACTACTGCGTTGTCGTTCCTTTGTCCCAAGAGCACGTGTTAGACCCCACAGGTTTGACCTGATGGTCCCCGAGTGGGCCTAGCCAGGTAACGTTGAGCTTACTCGCGTCTATTGTGGACCGAATAAAGGTGTTTCACTCAATAGCACTTTTAAATGCGAAGCATTTCTTGGCGAACATTTGCTACTTTGACAGTATCTATCTATCTATCTATCTATCTATCTATCTATCTATCTATCTATCTATCTATCTATCTATCTATCTATCTATCTATCTATCTATCTATCTATCTATCTATCTATCTATCTATCTATCTATCTATCTATCTATCTATCTATCGCCTACGTCTTCGTGCTCTCATGGTCGTTTCATTAACTTGGTTTGTACCAAAATTGGCATACTATGACAAGAGCATATGACGAATATAAATGATATGTCATGAATGACATGCGTGTCATGTAGGTCATGAAACAGCCGCTACGTCTTGGTGCTCTCATGGTCATTTCGTTAACTTGATAGGTACCAAAATTGGCATAGTATGACAGGAGTGTATGTAGAAAATAAGTGATAGGTCCTGACATAAGTGTCATGACATGCGTGTCATGTGGGTCGTGATAATGACCCAGCGAAAAAGATTAACACTCAGAAACCACTGGAATGGGTTCGGACGTGGGCACTAAGTGAAGGGAACACTAAAGGACGATGGTAGAAATCATAGTCATGAGCATGACTCAGCAAAAATGACCATGACTCAGCGGAAAAAGTATAGCACTCAAAGAGAGAGATAGAGAGAGAGATAAATGAGATGGGAAAGGCAGGGAGGTTAACCGGAAGATAGGTATCCAGTTTGCTACCCTGCACTGGGGAAGGGGTAAGGGGAGACAGAAAGATAAAGAAAAATGCGCACACATAGAAAGAGAGGGTGATCAGAAAAAAAAAACACAAACACACGCACACACACAAAGGAACTCAGGAGTGTCACAGTCGTTCAAGCAGGTCGCTTGTCCGGAGGAACCTCAGCAGTGCGCTCATCGCCTTCTGGTGTGAAGACCGTGTCAGCCGGCACTCTAAGATCGTCTGCTCAGAAAGCGGCCGGTCGTCGAGGCGCGCCAGCGTCGTCACAAGCGTCTGTCTCTGGGAGCTGTAGCGGGGACAATGACACAAGATATGTTCGATTGTTTCCTCGCTGTCGCAACTATTACAGGTAGCACTGTCAGCCATTCCGATGCGGCAAGCAAACGCATTCGTAAAAGATACTCCAAGCCACAGTCGGCAGAGAGCAGTTGTCTCGATTCGGGAAAGTCCAGATGGAATATGTAGTCGGAGGGACGGATCCAAGCGGTGCAGTCGAGTATACTGGAAACCTGGCGTGTTCCACATGGATCGAGTGGCTTCACGCGCGAGTTTACGAATCTTTGCTGCTGCATCGGTTCTTGAAAGTGGAATTGGTTCCTGCACAGCATTTTCGTGAGCCCTCCTAGCAGCTTCATCGGCCTTTTCGTTGCCCATGATGCCGCAGTGGCCTGGGAGCCACTGAAAAGTAATGTCATGTCCTTTTTCTACTAGTTGGTGATATATCAGCCTTATTTCAAGCACAAGTTGGTCTTGTGGTCCACGACGCAGAGCGGATAGCAGACACTGCAGCGCTGCCTTCGAATCAGTAAATATACTCCATTTTCGTGGTAAATCTTCATGAAGCATATGAAGGGCGCTGCGAAGTGCAGCAAGCTCCGCAGCAGTCGACGTTGTCCGGTGAGAAGTTTTAAACTCATAGGTCACGGCTTTTTCGGGGAAGATCACAGCTCCTGTAGATCCGTCAAGAGTTGTCGACCCATCAGTGTAAATGTGAAGGTGGTCCTTGTACGTCTCGTGCAGCATGAGTAGAGATAGCTGCTTGAGAGCTGGTGACGAGAGTCCTGCTTTCGTTTGAATCCCTGGTACCGAGAGGCGAACTTGTGGGCGAGCCAAACACCAAGGAGGTGATAGCAGCCTCTCAGCAGGCGTATAATCTTGAGGGAGGCAGTCACGGTACGTCAATATCACCTGGCAAAAGGAGGCATTGGGTCGGTCTTTCGGCAGCGTGGCGAGGTGATGGAAAGGGGCGCGGGCACTGTGCCTGATGTGTGCTCTCAGCACTTCCAATGTCATATGAGTTCGCGCTGGGTAATCGTGGGCTATTGCAATTGTTTCCGCTGTCGATGTGCATCGTGGCAATCCAAGACAAACCCTTAGTGCCTGCGCCTGAGCACTTTCGATTGTGCGGATGTTGCTTCTGCAGGTATTGCTCAGTACAGGTAAGCTGTACCTCAGATATCCGAGAAACAGCGCCCTGTAGAGTTGTAACATCGCGTGTACTGACGTTCCCCATGTTTTTCCTCCAAGAAATTTAAAAATGTGTGAAATGGCCGTTAGGCGTTTCTTCAGGTAGGCCACATGAGGACTCCAGCTGAGGTCTCGATCAATGATCACCCCTAAGAATTTATGCGTCCTGGCGTAAATAGCACTCAAAAACCACTGAAATGGGTTCGGACGTGGGTACTAAGTGAAGGAAACACGAAAGGATGAAGATAGAAGTAATATTCATGACCATGACTGAGCAAAAATGACAATGGCTCAGCGAAAAAAGATTAACACTCAAAAGCCACTTAAATGGGTTCTGACGTGGGTATTAAGTGAAGGAATCAATAAAGGATGATGGTAGAAGTCATGTCATAAGCATGACTCAGGAAAAACGTCAATGACTCAGCGAAAAAAGATTAACACTCAAAAACCAATAAAATGGGTTCGGATGTTTTTTTTTTTTTTTAATTTTTTTCAGAGGGCCGCAAGCGGCGTTGAATTATGCAAAGTAAACTTGTGGTACAGTGACCGTTTTTCATGGCGTAGCAGCCGTCACGGCTGTAAGCTGTGGTGAAATGATTCGAGTTATGTATTACTATAGTCCCTCAATACTTCAACTATCATGAGACTATGGTATTACGGTGGTTGCGGAATTGAAGCCTGCAGTATGTTTCCGTTTGGGGTTACGCTTCGCAGAGGATGTTGGAGCCACGGAACATTTGGTCATTTCTTAAAAGCACTTGGAGACTTGGCTTCTTTGGAACTTTAAAGAAAATGCACTGACCTTGAGCCGTCGCAGCTTTTTTTTTTTTTCTTTTTTTTTTTTGTATACGAACAACCAAGCACAGAGCATATTCGGGGCTTGTTTGTTCAAGCTTAATGCGTGCTCAAAACTGCGAGGCCGTCGGCGAAAGCAAACAGTACGGTGAATAATAATAATTCCACTTTATTTGGCTTTTAAATGTTGATGTGTTCAGCTCTAGCTGTGTGCACACTATATAAGAGTTGGACAGGAGATGTTGCAGTGTATATATATATATATACACTGCAACATCTCCTGTCCAACTCTTATATATATATATATATATATATATATATATATATATATATATATATATATATATATATATTGTCGCGTATACCCTGCCGTAGAAAACACGCTGAATGAGGATCCAGGCAAGCGTAAGCGTCGACGCGCGATGCCGAGACGAACCTTGTTCTCTTCTTCTACAGTCTCCTTGCTGTGCCACACAATGTGGCATTACACCCCTCTCAAAAAAAAAAAAAAAAAAGAAGAAGAAAACATGCACAGGCTTGACGTGAGAGCGCCGAGATGGCCTAGGACGAACACATAGGCTGTAGTCACAATCACTTTGGTGTGCGATATAGTCACAAGGCACTGAGGGACGACAAACAACCAAATTTAACCTAAGCGGCTGAAAACGTCGGATATTAGGGGCTATAGTACGGTTTCAACCGCACAACGTGCACAATCTCAGATTGCGGTCGTCGACGTCGGGGAGGCTGGCTTCCGTCAGGAAGGACTTCGTAATTCACCTCACTAATTCGCTGCAACACTGTAAGGTCCGAAGTAGCGACTCAAAAGTTATATATTTACACACACACACACACACACACACACACACACACACACACACACACACACACACACACACACACACACACACACACACACACACACACACACACACACACATATATATATATATATATATATATATATATATATATATAAATGACCAGAAGTCTGAAATGACATTTATTTGTTCATTAGGTACACGGGGGAAAGCCGAGAAAAAAAGATGCGTAAGCAGCTTTACCAGCCTTTTAATTCCATTAATACAGGTTGCAGACGGCAAGAACAGCGGGTGATTATTACAGTGATGACAGGAACATCAATAAACTAGCATTGCACACGACTAGAACTAATCACAATACAGCAGCCACAACATGTGCTATAGTAACCCGCATTAACAGAGAGTACACCGCCGACAAAACGAACCCATTGATTAACTACAATCAGCCATAACTGCTTACAAAGCACGTGTCAACAGGCACAAGAGGTATTGAAAGCACACGGCAAGTTTTCTTCGCAAAATGACAATTTCATAAGGACTAAAATTTTTGCAAAATCTTCCCTTTACAAAAAAAAAAAGAAAAAAAAAGAAAAGAAAAAAAAAAGCGGGCAAGTTTGCACTCGGTCGTGCAACGCTTAGGCACAGCGAAACTACGCATGTAGGGAAGGTATTCTCGATTGATAATTTTCGGAGGTACCTTCCCTTTCGCCACATTTCGCGTGACTAGCGCTGGACGCGTCGGCGCCTACGAGCGACAGCGTTCCTGGCATGCCACAAAAGCAAGCAGGCAGGCAGGAGCCGTGTCTGTGTCGGGCGAAGCGAGCGCGCGCACCTGCGGGCGGAGTCGGCAGCAGCTCTGCGCGTTGCCTCGTTGGTGCTGTTACAATTTCTTTCTCTCTCCTAGCAACCACCTCGCTCCGCGAGGTGGTTGCTAGGCAACTCAGTGACGTCATAGCTCGGCGAGGTTTTGCGACAGCAGGCGCCACTTCTTATGGTTAGCTAGAACAGCAAAGAAAGGTTTGAGGGCATACTGCAAGCGATCCGCTGTAAAGCGCAGTCATATGAAAAGTGAAATGGAGCAGCAAAATGTTTCCAACCTTTCCCCTGTTATTATTGCAAGCTACCTACGGAATATACTTTCAACTTGAGTTGCTTGCTTCACCTCGCACTCGGGGACGCGAAAACCAGCCATTATATTGCGCTTGATTAAGACGCATAACTAATTCTGTCTCCGACGCCTCTATTGTCAAATTTGATAATGGCAGTATTTTGAGCCAATCAGACAGGTCGTAGGAGCCCTAGGGCCTTAGCCAATCAGAACTGATAAGATGGCGAATTCGACAATATGGCGAAATTTGTCAGTGCCCGAAATTGCAACTTATGAAGGTCTTTTGCACCGCTTCATCTAGGCAGTATAGTTTCATTACGAATCACGGTGCCAGCTGTATTACGAGCAAGCGAGAGTTGTACACATACGGCACGGCGCCTATTTGCACTGCACGTTTCAAAACGACGCGATATATATAAATAGAGTTGTATTTATTACGGCGCACGCGCGGAGGGTTACAGGTCTCCAGAAAATGCACAGTGTGTTTGGCTGCAAAAACGACGTAGCCAAGTAGGTGCACCGTCTACGCTACGCTCAATCGTGGAGGGAAGAAGCGTTTCTCCTTCGAGTGCTGGCATGATCGTAGTGCGCACATGACCGTAGTGTGAGCAGACTAGTGTTCCTGCCGAGCTGCTCTGTGTACGCTCTGTCCTGAGCAGCAAACGTCGACTAACGTTATCTAATACCGGTGTCATATGGTCACGTTTGATCGAGATCGAGCCCTATCCGGATCGAATTCCTTCTTCGCGATCGACAAAACGATCGCTGATTTGGGTGAGGTCAAGCGCTTAGCCGTTGTCGTTTGGTCCAAAGCACTTATCAAATTTGACTATATTAAAATAAACTATACCATTTTATGATAGGAAGAGTAATTTTGACTTTCGTGGTTTTGCGTTTAATTGCAATTAAGATGTTATTCTGTTAGCAGCAAGCGATTTATTGCGCCTAATTTTGAGTAACCAACTTGACGTGCCTTCACCAGCCAAGCTAATCCACGTTAGGCCTACGAGCCATGGAATCGACAATCGAATTCAGAATCAGCTGCGTCTAATGAATAAATCGTCATTACACACGTTAGTTGAGAGAAAGCGATAACCGCAGACACTTCTCCTAGCTTAGGAACTTCACGCGTTACCACGAATCAAGCCGACTTTGGTACTCGGAGAGCCGCCGCTTCGATGGGTGCCGCCATGTTTGTTGACGCAAAACTTTTGGGGCTGCTTTTGGGGCTCCCGCTAAATCGGCGAAATAGCGTGCCCGACGCAAAACCCAAACGCAGTTAGCGTCTCGCGCATGCGCAGTGGTGTCGACGCTATTTCTTTGGGGCCCCAAAACGTTTGGGGCCCCTATTCTAAAACTCGCTTCTGTAAAAACGGTAATATAGAACTCATTTTCAATGAACTAACACACTAACACATGCTAGCTGTGCTGTTCCAACCAACCGTACTGTTCTATAGTAGGGTGGCGGGATTGTGCATTTAGACTTATGCATCCCGCTAGATCTGACACTTTCATCCATCATTTTCTATGCAAAATAGCAAGCTGGCTAAGGCCGACCTCCTGTTCAAATGTGCCGCCAAATTCGAAACGTTCTTAGCACTGCTACACCACCACCGGCGTACGACGCGCTCGATCACGTGAGTTGGGTTGGCCCCCGCGGCCGAATCAGCCGATCAGCGGCGAGAAAAGTTGCAGACAACTATGGCGGCGCAAACAGCTGTGCGAAATGTGGGTCGCCTGTCACCTCAAAAAACGGCGATATTCCTCTGCGACATGCAAGAGAAGTTCCGCAAGACCATACAGTACTTTCCGCAGATTGTGGCCGTCTCTCAACGGCTACTGAAAGCCGGGCGCGCGCTTGACATGACTGTCATCGTCACCGAACAATATCCGAAAGGTAGGCGGGCAGACGATGCACCCACATTATTACTACCGGCATGTGCTATCTCTAGCGTATATACATCGCGTTACAATATGTCGGTGATATTTAACCGGGCAGGCGATACTCAAAATGCCTGATCACTGATTTCGCATTACCAACGTGCCTGCATACAGGGTCCAGTGGTCCATCAAGCTTGCGAGCGATAAGCGTCGTGTAGTCGAGGTCAAAATACTTCAGAGAAGGCCATCGAAATCTTTTTTTACGGTCTCTCCAGACACTCAACAGTGATTTGGAGTTGCTCTTTAGAGGACTTGAACACCCTTCGTTCTTTCGACTTTATCGGCACCCATCTCGGCGCCGACGACATGGACGCCGAGTTCGCTTCGATGCGAATTCCACTGCTCGCGTTAAGTTCCACTCTCAACTAAAATATGTTTGGCTTTTCATCCTTAATACATCCGGTGGTCTTTCTAGCCTCATTGCGCCTGTAATTTAAGTTTCTACCGCTCGTTAATTCTTGTTTGGCCGACTGCAAGGAAGGTCGGCGTCTTCACAAGACGCAGAGCTTTCAACTTCGCCCGGCCCGTCCACTAGATCTCATTTTTAATATAATTTTTAAGGTCACTTACCTTCCTGTTGCTCGATATAATTGTGTGGTCCTCAAGTTAGTCCTTTGTTAGCTGGTTGCGAGGATGTTTCTTCCGACTTCGCACCTCCCCTAGGTCTGGGCAACACCGTTCCGGAGCTGGGCCTTGCCGAATTCCCAGACATCAAGCCAATCGAGAAGACCCAGTTCTCCATGATGACCGCCGAAGTAACCCAGACGATGCAGGAGAAAGGGCTCGACTCGGTTGTGCTGTGCGGCATAGAGGCGCACGTCTGTGTCCAGAACACAGCCCTGGCATTGCTAGAGCGGGGCTTCAATGTACACATCGCTGTTGATGCCTGCTCTTCGCGCACGATGGTCGACAGGTGGGTGTGCAGCTATATGAATCAGAGTCGTCAGACGTTCGAACTGTCAGAAAGTTAGTAAAGCATGATCCAAGGCAAAACTAAGACCGTATATACAGTCGTACTTCGACGTACCTAATGATCAAATATATGAAGCAAATGTAACACGTTTTTCATTGTTACCAATACGAACATATGCTTATAATGAATATTGGATATAACGAAGGTATTTTCGTGTCGCACGCAACTTCGTTATAATGAGGTTCAACTGTATATGGATCAACATATGCAGAAGGTGTAATTTCACGCTTTATTCCAGTTGAATGCAAATACTAAGCACTGCATTTTTTTTTTGCATGCACATGATGACCAAAGTGGGAAATGTGCTTAGATGTAATGCACATAAAAGAGCGTCGCTAAAGTTACTTTCACTTGCAACCCGAGAAAAATTGGGAGGGTGGTTAAAATTTAAAAAATTTAGTACATTAATGCACACTGTCTGTGGTTGCGACTTGCTTGAACAGGCTGCAATTACCAATTATCCAAGTTTGAGTTGTCACGAGTTTACGGTGCAACACTAAGCAGTTGCTGCAAGCTGAAACTGAGGAGCTGTTGCTCGTTGTACTTGCCCGATGCAGTGATGTCGTAGTGAAATGTTGCAATGAAGCAAAGTGTCCCCGAGATCCAAATTTTTCGAAGGCACTACAAAAAAGGATAAGTAATGTAGAAAATTTTAAATGCTCCTCAGTTTCCTTAAGGCACCGCGATTGTTTAGAACTGCCTTTTTTTCAGGATCATTTAACCGCACGAAGCCTTATGGTGTAAAAAACTTCAGCATAATAGCTGGAAACTCGGACGTCTTATGAACTTTTTGCATTAGGAAACAAATTTACACTGTATGTAAATAGCTTTTCAATTCTAGCTTGTGTTAGTGACTTCGATTGGTGTAGTAAACTTATCAGCTACCCAATTGGCTGTCTACCAACCACACATCAGGCAGATTTGACCAGCATAGTAAATAAAACAATGCATATACGGTTCGTCTGCACCAGCAGAGGCTAGTCCACAGGCGTCACCATCTTGTTTTCGGTGCCGTTTGTCACCAGATTCTTTGGCTTTGAACGGATGAAAGCGAGTGGAGCTTGGTTGACCACAAGTGAGAGCGTCATCCTGAGCTTGCTTGGCGGCTCGGCACACCCAAAGTTCAAGGAAGTCCAGAAGCTCATCATGGAGTCTGCTCCCGACAGTGGCCTGCTTGGATTTGCTCAGAAGCAGACGAGTACCTTATAGGAACCACTTGACATGTTATTAATTTTTTACTGCCTATATTCTCCACTGCATTTATAAAAGCCAGAAATATGGATCATTCTATAATGATCATTCTTTAATGATAGTATACTAGCACAGTTTTCTTGTTTTACTTAGCCAATGTTAGAATTGGAAGCACGAGTGGATGTTTTTGGTATTTTTCCATCGAGAAAATGGGCGGCTACATGCATAAATGTTGGAATTGGTAACATGCTTGCAACAACATCTCCATGTTGAGAAAGAACATGCTTGTTTGAGGAAACACCAATCACCTTTACCAACATTGATGCGGTGTTGATGTGAACAGCTATGTAAATTTCATTAGTAGTTTTTGCTCTTTGCTGGGCGCTAGACGATACGCACGAGATGTCCCCGAGAAATAAAAATGTAAGCCACGACAGTCTATTTTGCTGCATGCTACTGATTCCTAAACCAAACAAAGGTGCCATTGGTGATCCATGTAATGAAGTATTAAATCGGCAAATAAAAACGAAAATGTCTGTCACATTCATTTTTGTCTGTTTTATGAAATGTGCAGTTTGGACTGGCTTAGACCTAGAGCCACATTCATAATTTTGAGGGCCTTTTGTACCCAACGTGTTGTTCAACAACTTGCTTGTGTACGTTGAAATGAGCAATAAAGCTTGAATATTTCGCACAATACAGACTTGTTGCATGTGTTCCGAGCAACTACAGTCCAGTTTACCATTTAAAGCAGAACACTTTGCTGTCGGCCTAGCATCTCAATGTATTGCAATAGAAATCTGGGAAGCAAGATTGCTCTAATGAAAGCTTTATCTTGGGAGCTACAATCTGAATTCATGGGAATGAAGAAATCATTTTACGCATCTTTCTCCAAGGCAGCGTTGGCGTTTTGTTGCATTTGGAAGGAAAAAGCTTAAGCCTACTAACTATCATGGCCGGACTCCCGATTTGCTTTTTAAAAAACTATGAGGGTCGGACTTGCAATTTGCTTAAATTGCTTAAAATTGGGGTGAAAAGCATAAAGTTTATGGGTCTGTTACGCCAAAATGAAATGCATGTTTGCTTCGTTCAGCCGTCTGTAGCTGTTTAATTTTTCCAGACTAAATTTAGTGGTTTTATTAGTGTTCAGTAGAAGTACGAAACTTGTAAAGAAAAAGCTGTTCGTGAGGCGCCTGTTCGTCGGCATTAGATAACTTCTGGACACTGATAACAGACGTTGTACAATTTGCTTAACTCGAGCACATCATCCTCAGGTGTGTTGTAAACTATTGCTGCCGTACAGTATGCTCTGAAGAACAAAAATGCGGCATTCACTGACAGAAGAGAGTTTTAGAATAAAGGACTTGAGTGGCTCGTGTACAAATGTTTGCGTCCCCTAATCTAAAAATCTCTAGCGGAACTGATTTCCTAGAGTTTGACCTTACTCTGATCTGTGAGCTCATTAGCCGAGATTGTGGAGTAGTCGCCTCAAAAAGGTCTTGGTCCCAGTTTTGAACCTTGGATTAGGGCGAATTCGGCTGTGAAGTTTTCTTTAGGTGAAATCTGTGCGTTTACTATGCAAAGCCATGCTACTCTTTAGTGCACGACATTTTTCCCTTTTATGAATAATCGCCTACCTTTGCGGATTACCACAGAGCTGCTTTGCCAACTCGAGCACAAGTGCCTTGGTTGGTACACATCCAACGAGCAGTGCTATTGCATAAATGCATGTGTGCAAGCTACATGCTGGCGGTACTACATGGTGAAATCGCAAAGGATATAAAAAATTGCCTAGGTTAAAATTAAATTCCGGGGTTTTACGTACCAAAACCCCTATTTGATTACGAGGCACACCATAGTGGGGGACAGTATGGGTTAAGTTTGACTACCTGGGGTTCTTTGACGTGCACCCAATGCACGGTACATGGTCGTTTCTACATTTGACCCCCCATCGAAATGCGGCCACCGTGGCCATGATTCGACCTCCCGCCCTCGGGCTTAGTAGCACAATGCCATAGCCACTGGGCCACCAGGTCGGCTGTGTTGCCTAGGTTAATGGGCAATCAGTAGGGGTGTGCGAATATTCAAAATTTCGAATACCATTTGAATAGTCCCTGCTATTCAATTCACATTCAGGAATTCACTACTCGAAGTTGTCGAATATTCGTTTCTTTCAATATATAAGGGAAAGAAACACTTACTGGAGTCTCGAGGAAGACAGAATTGGATGCGAAGATTGTTCCGAATGATTATGCTGCAAGATAGCTGCGGTTGTTCTGCAGAAGCACCAGTTCCTATGCGAACCCATGGGGCAGGTAACTTCTGCTCAATAATTTAACTTCTCAATAATATTAATGGCTTGCTTTTAGGCAGCTTATATGCGTATATTCAGAATTGTTATTTTACCACGCTTATCTCCTTTCAGCGAACACAACACACATGTATGTGCATCTGGTAACATGCTGCTCCCTTGTTTCATTGCCATCATTGCCATGGTGCTTCAGATAATTGAAAGCAGATGTTTATCATTTACAAGCTTCTCAGTTATCCAAACGTCTAATTTTTGATGGTACTGTATGCATGTGCTAAGCCTATTGTATATAAACCAGATTTTTTTTTACCGAGCTGACTCCATGCAGGCTTAATTTACATTGCTTTAGAAATGAGAAAATATTCGATTTTCAATTCGATATGCAGTAGTCGTTTTCTCGAATATTCATATTTGATTAAGAAATTTCACTATTTGAACACCCCCTAGTAACCAGGCAGCTTACTCGTAAACCATCCCTGCAGTTCGAGTTATTGGTCCTGGTTTATGGTGACCAGGCTAAAGGGCTTATGGGGCCTGGTTACCCATAAACCAGCCCAGTGGTTGTTTAATGGGTAAGCAAGCTGGTTGCCATAAACCACGTTGCCCATAAACCTGCGAAACAGGCTGCCCAGTGACTTTGACAAGTGTCAAACTGAAAAACAAATATACTCCAGAAACAATTTATGTAAAAGGGGCAGAGACGACAATATTTTTTTTTTATTCGTATATGAGAAAGAAGGGCGCACCGCCAAAGATGACTGAACAAGGAAGGACAGAAGAAAGTATGGGAAACAGTATCGCGACACAAAACTCCAGTTCACACTGCTAACACCCATGCCTTGAATGCAAAGACAGCGCAGAAACAAGAAAGCATCTCAAAGATAGAGAGAGCAAGAAAAAAGAAAAAGAAACGTCAATTACCCAGGCAGCGAAAACTCAAACAGGCGCGTGGGGCGACGGGAAAAAGAAATATGTTACAAAAGACCACATGACATCGAGACAGGATCACCTCTCGTCACGTATCATATGGCACAAACAATCCCAACGAAGTCTCTGGCGATGCCTGATGTCATCTCCACAAGCTCCAAGGTGGCAGGTTGAGAAAAAAAAAAAAAGAAATGAAGGAAACAAACATCTAGGCAGTTTCTTTCCCAGACTTTGCTGCGACAGCACAGCATGATGCAATCTTTGCTCTTGTGAATCAATTATGGCTCACGACGCGCTTGCGAGCCATAAGGGAACCATGGCAATGCTGCTGAAAGAAAAAGATGTGGCCGGAGGAAGCAGTGTTGCAAAAACAATGCTGACAATTGATATGTCGGTGCGATGTAATGTAAGCACCTGTCATTCTAGAAGTACCCATGAATGTGGTCCTACTTGTTTCGCGTTGAAGCGGAACAGGGAGTGTAATTGAATGTGCGTCAAATCACGCAAAAAACAATGTTAGTTGAACGCAAACAATAGCGGTAGGCAACGGCATTCGGCTGATTACGGAAACAGCTCGTAAGACAGGCATGCGAAATTTGGCTAGCAGACTTGTACAGCTAGAACGCTGGCTGTATGGTACCGATACATTTGCCTTGTTAGTGTATGAGGTCTGCTGCCCTCTTTTTACCACATCTAGCATGCTAAGTCTGAACCTTCGCTGCTCTTTATGTGCAAGCCTACTACGTAACCTGCTTGAGAGACGCCTGCTTATGGGATTTTGCTGGCTATCAGGAGCTCTAGATGTAAACCATGCCTTGAACGAGCACACGGCTTTTTCGGACTGAGGAGCACTTACTTGAGCCTATGACAGGCTTGCCAGTAAAATTCTAGACTGGCAAAACTGCTCTACGCAATCATATGTGCCTTGGCTGCAAAAAAAGCGTTAGTGCTGTCAAGTCAAAAGTGTTAAGATTTGCATCTCTGGTTGTTCACTTCAGCTACTGTTAGCACATCCAATTTGGTTGGCTTCAGTACTCTCCTACTAGTGGTCATAAGATCAGGCATGGATGACCATAGGAGAGAAAAAAATTAACAGAAACGAAAGGAACCGGTGAGAAATGAAAGGAACCGGTGATGCGAGAGGTACGATGAACAAACCTGGCGGTGGTCGCAATGATGCCAATTGCACTACCGTAAGGGGAGGGGGACGGAGGGAGGGACAGGCTTTGGACGACAATGTGTTCTCGCTTTAATGAGGTATGAGAGAGGATAGAAGAATGATCACAGTGTGATTGCACGCTGCCGGAAAAATAGTCACACAGAGTTGGCCTGGTGGTATCACTGAGAAATGAAGACTATAAACACACAATCGGCACGCACAATGCATGGCAAAGAGAACACACCCGAGAAGAATGACTTTCCTGTCGCGCTCCGCTGCATGGAGGCGCAGTTTGGTGAACTCAACTCTTTCCAAACTGTTGTGCAAGTAGCTAAGAAATTTAACATTTAGCCAGGGCCAGTTTGTCAACCTTTTGGTGGCAGAACACCGCATTTTATATGCTTCGTGACAACCATCGATAATTTGATAACAAAAGTAGCATATGCTAGCTGCTCTTTTGTATCAATGATGCGTCTCTGGACAACTCGAATCGGGAGCAATTTATGCGGAATAGAGAAGTGTGTAGGCCTGCTATTATAGCGCCATTGAATTTGTTTAGGAGTCTTGCATAAAGATGCACTGTGTGTGTGTGCACAGTTCTTGCAGCCAAGAAACTGCATTACAACTTAGGTCCGAACCTGCTAGGACCAGTTCCTCTGGATGGCGACTGCGTTTTCCATGCAATGGGGTCATACAAGAGCAGCAAAAGGACGTCAAATGCTACTTCACAGCTAGAGAAAAAGGTAATAAAGCCAGCCGGGTGAGAGTAAAAGCGCAAATACAGCGGCGCAGGGCAGGGCGGCGTGTCCGATACTGGAAAAACTCACCGCATGCGCCAATGGCAAACGTAACAACCGTCAACAAGTGTAGAACACGCGCAACGCAAAAACCACAGACTCAACACGTCGCAAGAAACATCTCTCACTCTTCATCATGTGAACAAAAAAGAGAAGCGAAACAGTCAAAAACTGGGACAAAGGGTTAGGCGTCAAAAGGATGCACACTTTACACACGGGAATGGCCTCGTCACTGACTTGACTGACTGGTTGCATCTAGGATGCTGGCCGCACGACGAAACGCAAGAAGGTAGTGCCGCTCCCAGAGGAGACAAAAGAAAAAACAGGAATGGGGGTGGGTGGGGGGGGGGGAGGTAACACTGTGGGCCTGGTCAAGCCACTAAGGAGTTAGGTATGGTAGAGATCTGGGACCGCACGACACTGCAATGCAATAATAAATACTGCGGGCATGCCTCAGTGATGCTAATGAGAGCACAAGGCTGCTCGGAGCGCGTAGTGAGTGACACATCGCACTGCTCTTCCCACTAGCAAAGCTACGACTTAGCCTGTTTCGTCGTGTGTGACGATTCCGGCGTGCTTTTTGACTTGTTCTGTGGCACTGCACCAGATGCCCTCTGTTCACTGCTGGCCGGCTGTTTCGAGGGCGCCCTTTTTGTCTCCGCCACCTGCACCTGCTTCAGTCCAGTCTCTGCTGGGTGCAGCTGCGAAGGCTGGGATTTACTAGCACCATTTGAAGAAGCCGGCTGCGGTGATGAAGTAGAACTGCCTTTGGGTTGAGCTGCTGCTGTTGACGGAGACCGTTTTGTGCTCGCGGCTGCAGATGGTGCTGCGGATGCTTGCGGTGGCATCGGAGCTGCAGAAGTGACCGCAGCAGCACTAGACGTACTTGCTGCCGATGCAGGCTTTTTTGCAGTTGTGGCTGCGCTCGATGTAGGGGAGACTGACGCCATTGCTAGGCTCGTGGAGGCAGTTGAAACAACTGTTGTAGTGACACCGTTGTCACAATGCACATCACTGCACACTTCACTGCCAGAAGAACCGTCTTCACTGTCAGCGGTCGGAAGGGGTGTACTAGGCGTCACTGTAAAGGACGGGACGTCGGGTGGAAGTTCGGTGCGACCTGCGGCCATGTCCCGCTCTTTTGGAGAACGCTGTAGTGGCGAAGGGGGCCTTGCACCAGAAGTCGCGGCCGTGTCGTCGTCATCGTTGTCAACAAGGCTCTCGACTTCGCTTTGCGAGTGACTGCGGGCTCGTCCACCCTGTGGCTTTACCTCGCCGCTCTCCTCTCCGGGTACCAGCGTGCTCGCCGACTTTGGAATTCGTGTTCCCCCTGCTGGTGACAAAGTGAGCGTGCTTCGAGACAGCAAGCTACCAGTCTTAGTCGACACCAATCGTGGTGGCGAGCCCTGCGATGTGGAAGGTGTCGACGTCAGGGCCAGTGGTGAAGCTTGCGTGCAGAACGATTCTCGTCTTGGTTTGGATTCTGCAGACTTCGGATGGAGGCGGTCCGGTGAGAGGGCTCGCCTCAACAAGGGGGAACCAGGCTCTGCACTCTTGGGCCTCATCAGTGATTTGCGTGCTGACGAAGTCACAGTGGCCGCTGCTGGCACGAGCGTCGGAGGCGATGGTTTCCGGCCTGCCGTAAACACCTGAGGTGACTGGACTGCCACCACGGACGTCGGGTGGTGCGCGTGGGGATGATGCGGATGGTGAGCATGGTGAGTTGGTGGAGCCTGTCCAGGAGGGAAGGCTAGTGGGGATGGCGACCGTGTTGGACTGATTACCGGCAGCGGCGACGGAGACGGGGTGCGAGCAAGCGGTGAGAGTGGTATGTGACCGACAGACTTTCGGCGCGGCGACCGGAAGGTTTGGGCCAACTTGTGTTTGAGCCCGTGCAGCGAGCTGGGCCTCTGAAAATGGGCCTGAACGGATGCCGCTGCTGCTGCCACTGATCCGCCAGCAGCTCCCGGTGGCATCGCCCCGCTTCCGGCGGGCGAGTTTGGCACGCTTGAACTGGGCGAGCTGCTTGGCGAGGAATTGCTCGTCGAGTGCGACGAGTCGGATGAGGACCTCTCTTTGATGAAGCTGACGGTGATGCCGCCACTCCGCGATGGAGGTGATGCGCTGCCAGGATCAGCGAGCGACTGAAAGCTCCTGCTCGGAGCGAGTCCGGTCGGAGTTGACACAGCTGCACTCACGAGCTGCTGGATCTCGGCGCTGGCACGTTTGTTGCTCAGTCGTCGGAGAAGAGATGCGCGCCTCTTCTTGTCAACCGGCTTTGACCCAATAGCCGGCGGTGAACCCTGGAGCTTGCTGCCTAGTGTGGCTGCAGGTCCCTGCAAGAAAGGGTATCGGCCACACAGGTTAAAAATGAGGCTGCAACTATTGAACTACGAAAGCTACACCAGTGCTACAGCGAACCAGCCAAGCTACGCAAGATGCCAGACACACCGACAACACATTGCATAAATAAGGGAGTAAGGTACGAATAATTCTTCTGGCTAAACCACCAACTAAATGGATCTCAAACTGTGTTTCACAGAGCATTTTTGTTTGATATGTCTAGATGTAGTACTTAACAGTGGCAAATGGTGGTATAACAGTTTTATTGCTGATAACAATAAGCCTTTCTTTAATCTATTATTTCCAATGTCAGTGCCAACCTGTTATTTATTCTAACAAAATTGGCAAGTAAATGCATATGAGCACAGTGTTAAGCAAAATTCATTGTAAAATGTCGCCCCTGTCATCACGTCAGCAGGAAGTTTTGCCAAAAGAGCAATTCATAGGTCGCTCGAATTATTTATGCAAGTTATGGTATAACATAAGTGACACTAAAACACAGTGCTACAACTTCAACTGAAACCTAGGACTACCACATGCTGTGGAACTTGTAGCAAAGCTACATTCCTTCTATTCAGCAAGCATCAAGCACCCAGGTGCTAAATGTATAGTTTAATTACCTACTTTTGAAGACTATCAAAGCCACCAAAACAGCTCTAAAGGAACAAAGGTCTCACACATGCTTCTGCAAATGAAACTATCAAAAGCATCAATCCCTATTTTGCCCGCTCATGCCTGGTCATGTTTTCTTAACCAATTTGCTGCAAAAGACAACAAGTCACTTGCCTGAATATGCTCTCTTAACAATCGAGCTGACTGTATCTGGCAGCCACCATCAACTTTTTCTTAAAAGGAAGCTGTAGCTCGGGGGCTAGTATCTGTTATACATGGGAATGGAGAAATTGTTTTTCTTGGCAGCCACTGCACCGAATTACATTTGAAAGGAAAAGTTGAAATCTAGTGACTGTAGTAAGCGTATTTCTTATTTATGCAGTCAATCTTTTGACAAAAATTATTGGAAATTGAAAAATTTTGACAAACTAGACTATCGGCTATGTTTCGTCATGACCCGTTGTACCTTGCAGTTGGTAAAAAAGATGAACCTGTACCAACTCGCCCAGCTGTCCATGCTTTTTATCAAGTTTAAAACTGTAAAACTCTAACTCAGCGATTAAAAAAACAAACAAAAGAAACAATGTAACAATTCCGTAAACTGCATCTAGTATCTAAAGCGAACAAAATTTATGTATTATACACTGCTCTCAAACACCACTAACATGCGAGTAAAACTGTTGCAAAACCTTTGCAAGCATTGCTAGGAATTCGTGTTTAACATATCAATTCGCGAATTAACATATTAAGTTTGTCCGTTTTAGATGCCCTAACCAATATGGTTTACAAAACTGCAATATCGTGTTTTGGGGGTAGAGTTACGGAATTGCAAACTTTATGCTTCTATTTTATTTTATTTTACTTAGATTTGTGGCAATCCTGGGTCTAAATCAAAATTCTGCTTCCTACCGTCACTAGAACTTTCAAATGCAACAAACTTTATTCAAATTATCACAGGGGTTGTCTTATTAAAGTGTTTCTGCATTTCACATGTATTTGAATAGGTGGCATTAGAGCTAACACCGAGCTAAAGCTTCCTCTTAAGGCAGCTAGTTAAATCTAATATTAGTTAGCAACCTTATGCATACTTCAGAGCGCCATAATATCAAGTTTGTCCGTTTTAGATGCCCTAACCAACATGGTTTACAAAACTGCGATATCGTGTTTTGGGGGTAGAGTTACGGAATTGCAAACTTTATGCTTCTATTTTATTTTATTTTACTTAGATTTGTGGCAATCCTGGGTCTAAATCAAAATTCTGCTTCCTACCATCACTAGAACTTTCAAATGCAACAAATTTTATTCAAATTAGCACAGGGGTTTGGCTGGTGCTTTTACAGATGTAGGTAGCCTCTGACATTGTTTTGACAGTTGCACAGTTTAGCAAGGTTACAATTATCTAGGCAGAAATTCTGGCTAACGATCCTAAAAATATATATTATTCTGCCATGTCAAAGTTGCTGAATGACAAACAGTCAGCGATAACAAAAAAAAAAAAAAAGTATGCAAGGTTTCCTTCAGGTCAGTGTTTGTGCTTACAGAGCCATGAACAGCAAATAAGTAGCTCTTTTGCCACACAATCCTTTATACAATATTGTGCAATCCTGTGCAGTAATGTGTAATAGTGCAAAATTATGATGTGCAGTTATGTGAAGTTACGCACAACTCTATGCAGTTTTGTGCTATTTTATGCAATTACTGTAATAACAAGTAGTTATGAGTGCCCAATACTGTACAATCTTGTGAAAACCTGCACAGTATGTGCAGTTTTGTATAACCATGTACCATTATGTACATTCATGAGCAATTACAAGCAGTTATCCTGCAATCTAGCATTTTTCAATCCTGTGCACTGGGCTGATTATGAAGGAAATGTGGAGTGTCCCAAAAGAACTGTAATGAACAATCAATTCTATTCGCAAAAGCAAACTACAGAACACAATGACCGTCCTTTTCAAGCTCCGGTTGCACATGTTGCAGGTAAAGCTCACCACATGTGAGAAAAACTGACAGCACAAAAGGCCCAGAACTTGGAAACTAGCTTGTTAACAAATGATTAACTAGCTTATTAACAAAGGGTGGAGGCCTTGGTTAGCAAAGAGATTCAAGCTGACCTGCAGCTTTCATTTAATAACTAACTGTAAGCAGGGTGCTCCTAACCTTGTTTCAGAACAGCTCATTGACTACAGACCCAAGCATCTTGAAACTTGCAAAGATACCATATTCACTCAATCACTAACACGTGCCTTGCTTAGAAAATATATTTTATGCATATCACGAGAATACTGGAACAAATTAAGAAACCTAAAGCAGCATATTATACCTCCTTCAACAGTTCAGAACAGCGAGCTTTTCTTTTTTGGCATGTCAAAGTGCAACTGTCTCAATGCATGGCACAGTAGGCTTTGTGTGTGACCGATGGGTCAAATTTTTCAGTTTCTGCAGCCTTTTTATATTTTTTGTATGTGTCTGTGTTGTGTGTGTGTGTGTGTGTGTGTGCGTGCTTTAATCGCACCAACACAAGGCCAGTAGGATGTTAACCTAAGTGCACTAAGCTGGCATGCAATGCCTATGTGTGCAAAGAGGCATTTATTATGAAGCCATATTTTCATGAGTTTCTTATTCTAACCATTAAGAAACAAATGTACAGCCTCCCACATTTTTAGCTATATCGTGCGAGCGTCCATCACGCGTCATTTTAGCACCTTTAAGCGGCGATAATCAGCGAGACCGGCAGAAGTACTCTCAAGTGCACCAAGCACTCTCCTGCGTAAGAGTCATCTAATGAGATGTTCCCTTCAGGACGACGTACGACCATATTATAGTGTTCTCGCGCGATATAGCTAAAAATGTGGGAGGCTGTACATTGCAATCACGGGCCTGCTAGTATCGAGTGAATATGGCAAGGTTTGACTAACTATGACATGCACTGCTACGAATCTGCATGTATACATTACTGAGTGTATTAAGTGATGGTGGTAGAAAAGTAACGCCCTGAACTGTCTAGCTGAGGGTGCCATGGGGTTGCGAAGAGATGTAATACCTAAACCGCATCTGTAAAAGAAAAACGAAAGTAGAAAAAAAAAATAACATTTTTGTGCTCAGGAACTTTTTTTTTAGCACCAGTGTGAACAAACAGTACGAAAAGAATTTATTGCTGAAAAAAAATTTACCCCATTATACTTTTTACAACTTCACATTCACATTTCAAGGAAGTGAGTCTCTTTAGTAACGAATTTAGATACAAGAATTTTAATTTTTCTGTATTGCAGTTACGCAACAGTTAATGTAACCACACAGAATCTGCAAGTCTCAACCTTAATGCCAATGAATGCTGCATGTTATAAGAGTTCCACTGCATATGGGGTTGCCAGATATATTTAAGGAGTCACCAAATGACACTCCCTGCAATGTTTTAGAGCTGTAGCAAACGTGGCAGTTTCCGATGTTAATGATCAATCAAGGTGCTTGGGTACGAGGCAATTCAAAGATACAATACACACCAGTTGGTAGCCAACACTTGTCCTCATCGCATCTTTCCGTGTCCTGTGTCGTTGAATTGCATTGTACTCAAGTACCATGGAAAGTCACAAATCAGCCCAATCCGTCACACTTGTAAGATAAAGCAAGGTGGGTCCGATATTTGAGAGAGAGCGATGGCATGGGGGTGAGGAAATGGGTACCTGGGACACGCGTCGCTGGCGTGTGTTTCGCCGAGCAAGCCGGCTGGTCGTGGGGTTGCGCCTGCGGCCTCCAGTGCGAATGGAGGTGCTCTCCAGGGGCGTGGTGCGGATGTTTATGCGGCTCCCGCCGGCCAGGATCAGCTGCAGGACCTGCGGATGCAGCAGACCCTGCACCGCTTCACCGTTGATGTGAGTGATGAGGTCACCGGGCCGCAGGCCCGCCTCGAACGCTGGGCTGTTGTTCTCCACCGCCTGCAATGCAGTGAACAGTGTTCAGTGGGGAGGGGACAAGCAGGACACGGAAATACAGGGTGTGTGCTGAAGTGCGATTTTCCGTTACAAGTCTTCAACAAAACTTCCAAGAGCCCCTTCCTCACCAGGGTTGGGCATTACAAATAGACAAGCACGCTGTGTGGATCACGCACTGACAATCGTGTCCACGAAGTATCGAACTGCTGCACGGTGCCAAAACAGTCGAAATCTCAAAGGCCCACGCACCCTATCTCTCGGGGGAGCCCCCGCTTCCTGCCGAAGAATCTAGGCGACACACATTAACGGCTCTACGCAAGACGTACTGCCGGCAATGTCAACAATTAAGGCACGTGATTTTGTAAAATCATCCAATGCAGAAAGCTGAAAACAACCGCTGGAAGTATGTTGTGCTGCAGAGAACGAAGAGAAGAAAAAAAAAAATGTTCCAGTTGCGCACGAAAGGTAGTGATAGCAAAATATTAGACGACTACACAAAGTAAGGCTCATAAGGCAGGGAACGAATGATGCTTGCATACGCTAGTGCGGGCAAAAAGAGTGTCTGGGTTGGCAATGAAGCATGCCTTTTCACAGCATAGCATTGTGATATTTCAATTCCCCCCCCCTATCTCATCAAATAAAAAAATAATTTGAAAAATTCTTGCAGTATAATGCTCCCTAGATAGCACTTAAGAAGTTCCAGTGTCTGAAATTTTGAGAATTCGGGCCTTGTGAGGAGTGATGAGGCTTACATAGGGGTGATCTCTGACCTCTCTGTTCAAATATGCATGAAAGAGAGATGCTCACATTAGGAAGACGCTGAACCAATTGCAATGAAATCTGGCACACTTAACAAAGGAAGTTAAGTTGTATTGACTGTTGAAAGCATAATCTTGATTTAACAAATAAAATTTTGTGCCAGAATTGCTAGAAATCTGTGCACATTCAAAATAAGAAAGCTCCAAGCTTGTGACTCTGTAAAATACCTATATATGAGGTGCCTTATGCAGACAGATACAACATATTAGATCAGGGTTTTTATATCAGGGCTAAAAGTCCTATTTACAAATTACTGGTTTATTTCAGAGTAAATAATTTACTAAATTTGTCTGCTGTGGATGTATTAATTGATGCACTTTGCAATATTTTTTTGTCTCCTGGTGGAGTCACTACTAAGTTGCAAACCTTCTGCTGCATTTCAAAAAAGATTTTCGGTTTAACCAATCCCTGTACAAAGGTTTAATGCACACATAAAAGAAATCCACCCCTCACAGTCGATAGTAGAACAGACTAGAACAAAATTGGCTCAGGAGATCAGAGTGAAATGACTGCTCCGCTCCCACGTATTTGGTACACGACAAGTAGGCAATTCATATCAATGTGCACCGACCATGACAAGATGCTGGACGGTGTAGACGTCAGAGTCCCCATAGTAGACACGGATGGCCCGAATGGTGAACCCGAAACCCCGTGGCCCCCTCTGGATGATGATGGGGGGCTTGAGTTGAGCCACCAGTGGGCTCAATTCCCGGCTCGGCGACGTGTCGCGCGAGCTCGTGCTTGAGCCGCCGGGCGAGCCAAGCACCCCAGAATGTATGCTGCTGGACAACTCAGCAGCCGCTGCACTCAGGTCATCTGAAAAAGAGACGAAAAAAGAGATTGTAGGCAAACGTCTTTGCTTTCAGAAAGTTACGAAGTCATATCTCATGTTATACCGTCAAGCCACAGCCCAAGACGCTTTTGGCTGCAATACTGTACCACTGCTCCACGAAGTCAGAGCAAAAGCCTGGCATCAATTAAATAGCTCCATAAATGCACTCAAAACATCAGGCAAGCCAAGATCTTCAGATTTGCTCATATGAAGCAGAATTTCATATCACTCGAGCATGAATTACTGTGAATTGACAGTATTTACAACTACCGTAAAATTCCGAGCAAGCGCCCCCACCCGTGCAAGAGCCCTCCCCTAACTTCACTGCTAATTTCAAATGTCTGCGCCGTTCCGGGAAAGTGCCCCCCCCCCCCCCCCCCCCGCTCCGCACCAACACTGGCCTGCCACATCCAGTCCACGAAAATGATGGCAAATTCGGCAAATCGCACCGGTGCGCATCGGGTGCCCGGATGAGCCATTTCATCGAATCATGGTCGTACCCGGGCGCCCCAGTGGGCACGCGAGTGCATCGGGGCGAACTGCGGCTGGCGGTCGGTAGTTCACGGACCGCCGGCCGACGGCGAGATCTGCCTCTCGCACGGCACAAAGGAGTTCCCTGCGGCACAGTGACGTGACCACTCGGTGACTGAGGAGTGGTCGCGGCTACGCTCTGGCATCGCCGGCAGCTTCACCGCTGCTAATCACTCGCCACCGATATCGTCGCTAGGCCTTTTTCAGTTCACTTCGAATCTGTAGCAGACGGCGCTTCAGAACGAACCGCCGACGCTCCCAAGCAGCAATGTTTTCTTACCGTCGTTGCCGCTTTACCCTCTCCTCGCAATAATTTCACACGATGAAGAAAACATGCTGATATTTGCGGCGCCACCAGCTGCGATGCGAGCATGGCCGAGCCGCGGTTCGCTGTCCGCCGTCGGTAGCCATGCACTGCAGCTGAGCTTCACTTGTATCGGAACTCTCATTAGTGCTAAACGTTTCACCGTGGACATGGTTTTTAATAAAGTGAACATTACGCGTCAATTTACTCTCGCGGACATAATTTTGCCTGGAATAGAAGCTGCATAACCAATGTTCGCGTCGCCGGTCGCGGCGGCGTGCCGGTGCAGCGTCGATGCGCTTTCTGTAGTTCTTTTGGTGGTTTTGAGTAACGGTGGTGTTGAGAGTGATAAACACCACTAACAAATCTTTGGCTTAATAAAGTTCATGTTCAATAAAATTTTAATGCTATTCCAACTGCGCTTCTTTTTTTTTTTGCGGAAAATTTTGTCGTGGCCATCTTGAATTTTGGTGCCGTTCCGGGATAGCGCCCCCCCTAACTTTGCCGGTAATTTCGACTTGCTCGAGGGGGGGCGCTTGCTCGGAATTTTACGGTACATTACAGTAAAGACCACTTATAACGTAACCGCTTATAGTGCAGGACCGGATATATAATACGGTCTTTTCAGACTCCCGTTAATTTTTCCATAGCACTCTATGTATACACGTATCGCTTATAGTGCAGTCGCGGGACACGAAATACCGGTTACAGTGCGGCTGCCTGGAAGTTCGGCAGTCAACCTAGACGGCAAAAGCTCCCCATAAGCCCCAAATACCGTATTTACTCGAATCAAACGCGCACTTTTTTTCCGATAAAACAGGTCCAAAAATTGTGTGCGCTTTAGAATCGAGTACGACCCTAAATCTGCGTTACCATACAGCCGTCACCATTTCAAAATGGCCGCCTCGCACGCGCGTCGAGGCTAGCTACTCTCGAGCCTAGCTACTCTCGAGCCTAGCTACTCTCGAGCCTAGCTACTCTCGAGCCTAGCTACTCTCGAGCCTAGCTACTCTCGAGCCTAGCTACTCTCGAGCCTAGCTACTCTCGAGCCTAGCTACTCTCGAGCCTAGCTACTCTCGAGCCTAGCTACTCTCGAGCCTAGCTACTCTCGAGCCTAGCTACTCTCGAGCCTAGCTACAGTAGCTTCCTCCATGTGCTGCAGTACACGGGCTTAGGCAATAGTCTACCGTCTGTCTTCACGTTCTCTGCATCCGCTCTATCAGCATGAAGTACCGAGTTCATCATGATGCGACATTTAAAAGGAAAGTGATCATGTGGGCGGAGATGGACAGAAATCGGGCCGCATCACGGGTGTTCAGAGAATCCGAAGCTTGCGTTCGGGACTGGCGCAAACCGAAAGAGGATTTTCGCCAGCAATGCAATGCAGAACGGTTTCAGTGGACCGAAGCAGGACTTAATCTGCGACAATCCACTTCGGCGATACGAACGCCTTGACCCTATCTTGAAAGCAATCTACGACGGGGAAAGTCCGCCGTGCGCCTTGTTTTCGACGCTTATAAGTCGCGTTAAAGGAGGCATGATGCACGAAGGTCAATTCGCTCGCCGCGCTTCGTCACTCGAGTGTTTTGACAGTTTGTTTCCGTGGTCAACGAGTGAGATGTGTTCATGTTTGCTTGTGCGCGCGTGACACCATGCTTGTTAGTTTATTTAGTAAGCGAATACGGAACCGAGAGCACGGTGACAGCGACGGCAGAAATGCGCCTGGAGTGTCCATTATCACAATAAAATAGTTGTTTTGGTTATACAGTTAAACCTGGATATAACGAAATTGACAAATTCCCGAAAAACTTCGTTATAAAGAGGATTTCGTTATATGCAGGCTCGGCACGAAAATTCGAAAAATAAACGTTTACCGTATTTACTCGATTTTAACGCGCCCTCAATTGTAACGCGCACCCGTTTTCCGTTTTCGTCGAAGCACTCATCCTCGGAATGTCACACCAGGTACCGGATGCGTGGACGCGTGTCGTTTTGCACAAGCGCGAAGCATCGGAAACGAAGAGCGAGCGTCACGATGGCGTCGTAGCGTCGTATAGTGTTACAGTAGAACCTCGCTGTTACGTTCCCGGGGGCTGCGTTTTCCCGGCTGTTACGTCGTTTTCGACCGGTCCCGGACAGCTCCCATAGAACTCAATGTGTCATGCAACGAGCGGCAAGTTGCCACGCGTCAGCGCCTTGCCGCGAGGCCACTGTGGCACGCGGGTCTCGCCGCGCGATAAGATCTCCCGCGCTCTCCGAACGGGCGAGCAACACCGCGAGCGCTCGTTGTTTCATGTGAGAGACGACGATCGTCGATTGAAAACCCGGCGCGGACCGGCGGCGTTCCGGTTGTGATGGCTCCGTGACGTCACCCTCGTCGCTCTTGATTGGTTCTTCATCTCGCGGCGGCACGCGGCATTTGCCGCAGAACCCATTTCGCGCGGCACGCCGCAAGACCCCCAATTCCTGCCGCTTTTGCCGCGCGTTTCTGACGCGCGTTTTTGCTGCGTGTTTTTTCCGCTAGCGTGGCCGAAGTCAAAGGGCGATAACGCAGTCGCCGCGCGCCGTATGCTGTATGCGCGAGTGAAAACGTGGGAGGGGAGCCGACGACCGCGTCTAAATCTCGCGCGCGCAAGAAAAGCAGGGAGGAAGCGCGCCTTCTTCCTTTGCGCTCGAGGCAGCGGGCGAGGGAGCGAGGGGGAGGAATAGCGGGGCGGCGCGCGGTCGCGCCGGCCGTATCTTGAAAGCGATCTGCGTTGGGGCAGAGTCTAGCAGTGTAGGTGCGTCGGCGGCTCGTAGCTTTTTGCGTGCTGTGTGTTCTGGGCGCTCAGTTTGCGTTGAAGCGATAGACAACAGCACGAATGTCACTTCGGTCGCTTCTCCAGCGGCGCTTCCACACGCCGCCAGCGTTTGACAGGGCGTGTCCGCGTCCGCGCTCATCGAGTCTGATGTGCCACAGCGTGTACCAGCGCGTCGGCAACATCAGCTGGAAAAGGAGAGAGTGCCGGCTTGGCGGGCTAGGCCAGCTGCAGCAAGCGGCAGGATCAGGTTTGAATGAAGGGAGGGGGAAAGGTCATGCCCGCGGCGGCAAGATCGCCGGGTCGAGGGATGCAGGGCCGCCTCGCACACGCACGCACACGTGCGCTCGCTTCGCATTCCATCGCGGCGGAGAAGGTGCTTCCGGTTGCTGCTCGCGCAAAAATGACAAAATTTGGGGCGAAATCTCTAGGTGGTCGGAGGGGAAAATTCGTTATATCGAGGGGGTCTCCCGCTGCCACTTCGTTACGTAGAGGTCTCAAATGCATGTGCTTCTATGGAGTAACGGTGGGGAATCGAAAAACTTCATTATATCCAGGAATTCGTTATATGGAGGTTCGTTATAAGCAGGTTTAACTATAGTGCAGTGCCGCTTATAGTGCGGATATTCGCGACTCCGGTGACTTACATTATAAGCGGTCTACACTGTATATTCATGCAAATGCAGCCACCTGCAATAATGGTCTCTTACCAGAAGGGATGATGAGCGAAAGGCCCGATGCCGACGCAGACTTGATGACTGAGCGCGAGCGCAGCTTGATGGGAGGTGAGGGTGTTGGCATGGGGGGCGTAGCTGCCAGTTTGGGTGTTGATCGTGGTGAGCCGCTGGCTGCTTTCTCCGGTGTTCTCGGTCCGGAAGCCGCAATGGTGCTGCTGCTGCCTGTACTGGTGCCGCTACTGCTGGTGCTCCCTCCGCTGGTATCACTGGCTCTGGGCTCAGGAGCGTGCTGGCCCTTGTCGGTTCGAGCTAATCGCTCTGCAACAGGAGAGAGCTCCCGGGGCTCGCCCTGCAGGTAGAAATTGTGAACTGGTTATGCACTGCCTTCATAATCTGCTGCTTTGCCTATTCTGCTTGTATGCTGTCCTTTGTCGCACACTCACTGTTTTTCACTTAAACTTTATTTGCATGCAAGAAATCATGCGAAAGACATCTAGCTGAAAATGTCACCTCTTGTCTCTTCTGTTGACTCTTTTCCAGTTCCACCTTTCCATTTACTTATATGGTAAACTTCCGTTAATTCCACTTCAATTAATTCGATTTTTCGGTGAATTTTATCCTGACCGAAGATTCTGGCTGGCACCTATGCATTTCAATGGGCCCAATCTTTCGTTATTTCAATCCTAAAATTGACCTTCGCCAAATAGTTTGAACAAGACCGGTCAGCACGCACCTGACCCCTATGGTGACCTCAATGGCCATCCCTTTAGTGGCAGCATCTGTCTCGGCAGAGCTTGGCGACAGTGAATGCATTAACATACGTCAGCTCCCATCGGAAATGCTTATTTTCAGGCTACCCTAGGAAGATTTTCAAGCAATAACCTAAGCTCACCAATGTCTGATTATGGTATTTACCCGATTCTAATGCTTGCCTGTTCTTTTCTCTAAGACACGGTTATTCTAAACACACATCAGGCTAAGAGCTCTACGGAGGACATGTTCTGGCACTTACTGCAGTGGTGGCGACCGCTGGCGAGGTCGGTGCAGTGGCGGCAGCTGAAGTGGTGGCGGTGGCAGCGGCAGGTAGCGGCAGTGGCAAGGGTGCTGACAAGCGGTGATGGGATCGGCGTGATGTGTCCTCCCGGTCAACGGAGAGGGCGAAGCGAGGCAGATCAGCGATGCCTTGCCGTCTTCTCCGCTGTACCTGGGGGGACACCTCATCCGATTCCGTTTGCGATGACTCCGGGGTGCTTGTCAACAGCGGGCGCCCGCCCGGCGGTGGGCTGAAGCAGGATAAAGGAAGCAAATCAATTTGTGGGGTTCGACGTTCCGAAACTGCACAGTGTCATAACAGACACCATGGTGTAGGGTGTAAGCCACGGAGTGATTGAAGCGAGTAAACCATGTGCCTGAAATTTCTGTACGCTAGAAACTCATGTGTATGCTGTGGAACACCTTCCATTCTAATGCTGTCCTGCATCATAACCACGTCTGTGAGAAGGGACAGTATGCATGTAAATCTGCAGCACCATCCCTGGTCTGCAAGTCATCACCTGATGCAGCCCTTACGATTCCCTCTCCAGAGCAAGACCAATACAGCATCACAAGAGGAAATGTTCCCGAAGTATATCAGAAAAATGTCCTCTAAAGGGAATACTTAAGATTTCATACAACATCTACTCCCTTCTGGGAGTTATTTGCAATGAAATGACTAGTGCTATGTGCTGTTATGATCGGACAGCGGGTGAAGCAACCTTCGAGCCACTTCTGATTTCCTGAGACGAATCAGCATGGTGAGGTCCACAGTACGTCGCATTGGACAGACCAGCGGCGACACCAAGGCGAGACACATTTGACAGCTACGGGGCTGATGAATGTCACCCGGCCGCCGACCACGACACTGAGACCAAGGAATGCCTGGGAAAGTGCGTGCGACACTTCTCCACGGCCACAGCTAGCCGCCAAGGTCGTTTGACAGATGAACCCACTAATGGCTGGGCCATCCCAGGAACCAACCAAGACACGCCAGACTGGGTCAAGCGTGACACCCCCTGTCCACGGGTGTCCCCTCAGTTCTCTGCGACAGTGAGTCGTGTGCACCCGAGGCTACTTTTCCAAGTGTGTTCGGAGAGCAAAGGTGCCGGAGTGATTATGCTTTACTGTCGCCCTCAACGCGGAACCTTCGGCGACTTTCGACGCTCCAGTTGGAGGAAGGTGTGCCCAAAGGTTTCCCTGGCCTAGGGATCTAGGGAGGACAGAGGGCATTTAAGCGGATGTTTGCGGCTCATCTACAGTGCTCCCCGTGAGAGATGTAGCCAGTGCTCTCCCAACTGTTCTAACATGTAGCTGAGTGCTCTCCGAGAACGATGTAGTCTGCTCAGTTGTAGTAGCACTGACATGCTATGATGTACTGCGCTTTATACTCCGGCCAGTACGATGATGATCCCCTCGTTCTGTAAATAAGTCTGCCTCTTCCATGTAAATAAACCCCCTGTTTCCTTTCCCCTACCTCTCGACCTCGCACTCTTCAGGAACGAAGCAACCCTCGTCAACTCTGCTCGGACGACGACGTGGGCCCGCTACCCGTTCCAAGACGCATCGGTGGCGTAGGCTAGAGAGCGACCCGCAGTTGATGTCGGACTCCGAGGCCACGACTCCACAACTCCTACAGTGCACGTACCACAGTCCCACAGAGCGCCTTGCTATCAAAAAGCTGAGTGAGATGGCCTCCTTGGGTGCAAGGTGCGCTCTCTATAAGTTTACACCCTTTGGGGCATATCTTTATCCTCCCAAAATAATAGTAATCCATCTTGCTTTCATCTACATTCTTTAAAACCCTGAGCTTGCTAATTTCCTGTCAAGAATGCTATGCCAAGCTGATAATGCGCATATCGTTCATGACCTGGAAGTACTCTGTGTTTGGCATTAAAGAAGGGAAAGGCACACCAGATAGATTATTTTGTAGGATAAAGATACACTCCAAAGTGTGTAAACTGTTTTGGAGTGCCTGGGACTTACTCCCATCTGAGTATACAACTTTGCACCCAAAAGGGTCTCAATTAGATACTAATAAGTATAAGATACTAATAAGATACTAATAATAAGATAATAATAAGATACTAATAAGTATAATTAGATACTAATAAGTATCTCAATTAGATACTCCCAAACAGCAGTAAGACTCCCTTTTGGGTCAATACTTATGGATCAAGATACTGTTTCAGACTTGCTTGCAGCTTCACTTGACACAGACATGGTGCTTTGCTGCCCGGCACGCCACAGAAAACGGCCAAAGCTACTCACAGCTCAGGCGACGAGCCAGACTGCCGCCGCGTGGAGGCATCCCCTGCTCCAGATGCTGGGGTGCGGAGAAGCGTAGAATCTCCGCTGGAGTCCGATGGAGCAGAGTCCGTGCGGCTGAGCGAGCGGCGGTGGCTTTCTTCACACACATGCTGCATGCGACAAAGTGGACAGATCATTAGTGGTCTGACTTTTATTTCGCAAGGTCAAAGTGATCATGCACTGCTACATTACTGAAGCACAGAGGGCAGGCATGGCACAGATAAGAGGAACGAGAAAGTGGTTGCACACTCCAATTAATACATAGCAGGCAATGCTGCAGAGGCCTGAGCAATTTTTTACCACTTTCTGTATTCACAGTGCGTGCTACATGACATCCAAGAAATCGGAATGTGCTACATAATTTGGTGCAAAGTTAACTTAATAAGTTGAAGTCAGAATACATGAAGCAATTGTCACATAGAAGATAGAATAGAATAGAGTAGAATAGAACTTTATTTGAAGTGAATACACTCCAGGAAGGAGGCAAAAAGGCACAATGCCTCACCAGGGTAGCATATGCTACGTTGCCTCACCAGCAAACGTAGCATATGCGTTCATAGGATGAACCTATGTACCATGTAAATTCAAATGAAGTTATAAGTTTGTACAGCCACACTCATTGCACAGCTTCCAAAGCACAGTACTTGCACTCGCAGCCAACTTAAACGTGGTAGATCACATACTGTAAATGCAAGGCACACAAACAATATGTTATTTGACGTAATGTTAACTCCATACATTATATCGCATTTACTTGTGTAATGCGCAAGTTTTTTTTCTTTTCCCACAGAATCTAGACAGAGAGCATCACTTGCCTGAGTCAAGCATATTACCCACTAAAACTGCAGATGACATGGTGAATGATGTAAAAAAATAATGCAGATACTGGCTATATATGCTACACACACATGTATTTCAGATTCACCACTAAGGATCAAGTTCCGCATCGTTCTTCAACGCTCCTGCTCACGACATCGCTCCAGTTGTCACTGACACTACCTTATAAGCACACTTGTAAAGCTGGTCGTCGTGCGGATGCATGCATTGCAACAGGCAACTCAAGTTAAACCTTTCTTCCAATTTTTTACCTCTAAAGTAGGGGGTGCGGGTCTTACAAGAGTAAATGCAGTAATAATACATCAAGAAGTTGGCTGGTAAAATATGTTGCAGATGAAAAGCCAGTTCAGTGTGAAATGTGTGGAGTGATACATTTTTACTACTGCACTACTCACATAACTTCTGCAATGTTGCCTGCTGAGTATGAAACAAAGTATGCAGTTAAATACCGCTCCCTCACCCTGAGCAGGTTCTCTTCTTCTAGCTCTTTCTCAATGCGGGAGTACACCTTCCGGTAGCGCGGCGAGCACGATGAGAAAGATGAGAAGGTGTGCTCCTCCCCATCGTCGTGGTCTTCCGAGTCGTCATGCTGGTACCGGTCCGTTCGTGCTGCGTGGGAAACAAGCTTGTCTCAGAAAGAATGAATGCATTCATTGCTCTTGGGCTATTTACAACACAGCAAGAGAAGACCATGAGAGGAAAGACCAAGAGTCAATGATAGAACGTCAAAACAGTCTTCGTAACATCCAAATGAAGCCAAGGAAAGCATTGAGGAAACTAACTGTTCTATTAATTGAAGAAATAATAACGAATAGGGAAATAAAAGTGGAGGAAAACAGCTTGTTGCAATTGGGAGTCAAACCCACAACCTCCGCATGATATGTGCGATGCACTATCAATTAAGCTATGGCAGTGGCTGTCCCCTCCCATCCGCTTTCTTGGGTATATGTGTATGCATAGTACCGTATTTACTCGACTGTAACGCGACCACGATTGTATCGCGAGGAGTGACTTTTCATTGCGTCCAGCAAAAAAAGGAAAACCGCTAAAGTAACAAGAGACCACCGGATGCATGAAAAAGTCACAGTTTCGCCCGAAAGGCAAAGCATCAATCGCGATAGCAAATTAGTACAGAGCTATAAGGAGTAAGGACAGTAGTTTTATCGGATGTATAAACTTGGACACATTCGCTTACTAACTGAATTAACAAGCATGGTGTCAGTGTGCACAAGCAAACATGAATAGACCATACTCGATGACTGTGCACAACCGCTGTCAAAATGCTAGCGTGAGCAAGCGCGCCAGCAGCAGCCAGCGAAGGTTCGTGCGGTCTATTGCTTGAACGGAAACTGAGCGCCGAAAGCACTGCGCGTACAAAGGTAAGAGCCGTGTGGACATCGCTTTCAAGATACGGTGCGTGTGACATCCCGCAGCCGCGCAAAGTATGCAGTATGGTGGCAGAGTAGAAGCTGCGCCGCCTCCTTCCCGCGCTGCCTTCCGGCTTTTCTCTTTTTGCGTGGAAAATTGAGTCGCCAGTTCTCCTTGCGCCCGGTCGCAAGATACGCATTTGGTACCGCAGCTAAACGTCGCCTCCGCTCCCTCCCTCCCATTCCCCCATGACCATTCACACAACGGAAGACTTCGCGTTTGCTCTCCGCCGTGCGTTCGCTCTTCGTGAAAGCGCGTGCGTCCCTCGTACGCTTTCACTCGCACATTTCACTCGTTGATTAGAATTGGGTGCATCATTGCACTTTTTAGACAACTTGAATTTCGGTATTCGATTGTAACGCGAGGATCGACTTCAGGTAGCAAAAATCTGGAAAAAAACTCGCGTTAGAATCGAGTAAATATGGTAAGCTGTCTGCTTCATCTGGTTACTACTACCCATAAATCACCTCGGTTCCCCTAATTCTTCTTCCTCATTATGCAGTCTTTTTGAAGTGCAAGCGAAAAGAAGCAGCAGAAGAGAAAGACCCACTGTCAAAGTAGCTGGTGTCCTCATCATCCTCGAGTTGGGGCACAAATTCGGCCTTCTGCCGGAGGAGGGAGTCCCAATCGACGTCGTTGAAGAATGGGTGTTCCTTGACCTCGTGTGCGCCCCCGGTGCCCAGGCGATCGAGCGGGTTCTGCTGCAGCAGCTGGGACACGAGGTGCCGGGCGTCTTCGGGCAGTGCCCAGTCGTCGTCCTCGGGCCACTCGATCTCGTCTGTCAGGACAGGGAAGGACAAGGACAGGCAGGTCATACAAGGACACAGTTTCTACAGGAAAATGAACGGCGACGTCATGCCACAGTCAATTCAGCATGCATTCAAGATTTCAATAGTGCCTCTCTCTTCACAGGAAGTTCACTGTAGGCTGCAAAAACAGAGTAAAATTCTATGCACCACAATTTGGAGGAGTGAGAATCTCATCAAGGGTTACCTTGCACAGTACGAGTCACTATCATGCAACATCAGAGAGGATTCGATGAGCAGGGATCACAGTCGCAGATGAAGCTTTAAGCATCTTGTGCAGATGTAAACCATTACATAGCCGCACACATCAGAGACAGCAGAGTCACATCCAGATTACTTTAGGATGATCAATGCAACACAAGCCAGAAGTGTAGAAAGCCACCAAAGCAGTCATCGTATGTACTGCAGAGAACATTCAGTTCTTCAGTATGACTGATATGTACTGCAGAATGCCTCTAGCTAATTTGTCTAGGTCTGCAGAAATAAAATAGTGCAGTAGGAAAAATGCATTATTTCGAACATGCTGAGCTTGCCATTATCAGTTGCAGCAGCCATGCTTCAGAGCTGTCATAGCAGACAAAAACATTACAGCAAGTTCTTTTCAGCGTGCTTTGAATTATCTCGTTCCAAGACATTAAAACTTTTTTATTGTGGACCATATCTGAGACCATATATTAAGCCGCAAAAAAAAAAAAAAAAGCATGGAGCACTGACAGAAAACAGTTCTTTATGACATCTGCCTCTGTCAGACATGCAACCGTGAAAAAGCACTAATGGCTTACCATTGATGACGTGAGCAAAGAGTTCCTCGGGGGTCTCCCCAAAGAAGGGTACACAGCCGATTAGAAATTCATACAAAATAATTCCCATCGACCACCAGTCCACGGGCTTGCCTGCAATGCATAGACACCGGGAGACAGAGACAAAGCATGTTTATTGAGAAAGGAAAGAAAAGGCATGGACATGAAACATGAGCAAGACAAGCAACCATGAAGGTATTTACAAACACAACACCACTTAATGAGTTTGGTTGCCTCATAAGCTCAATGTTCACGAAGAGACAATGGGCTTCAGCTATCAGACAAGTACATCATGCTGGAAGTAATTTTAAACGTTTGGGAGTCAAGTTGGTGCTGGACATCAAAGTTGGCATTGGAGTCAAGTGGGTGTTAAATATCAATGTGGCCATGAAAGGAGTACTCAGGTACTATCGACTCTTGATTTTCTTAAGTTAAATGAAGGTCCTAGACCTGTAAACCCTAGAAAATATACTGATAGGCCTCAGAACTCCCTAAGTAATTTAATATAATACCTTTTCTAGGGTCAGTTCTGGTCCCCATTTTCTAAGGCAAAAAAATGAAGAGTCGAAAATATCACGTCAGTACACCCTGAAAGCCAAGTGGGTGTAGAGCATCAAAGTGGGCATGGGTGTCAAGTGGGTGTTGGGTGTCTTTATCCACTGTAGCCTATTTTTGGGACTTCAGATACTTAAGCTACCTTGCTGCCATTTTCTCTGGGCTAATTCTCTATGCTACCGAATACAGTGGAATCTCGTTGATACGATCTTCACGGGAACCGGAAAACAAAGCGTATCATCCGAAAATTGTATCATCCAACGTATTATCCAACCAAATCGTATTATGGGGAAAGGAAAGAAAGACGTATCATCCCGAAAAATGTATTATGCAGAATTGTATCAACGAGGTTCCACTGTAAATGAGTAAAATTTGAACTAATCAAATTAAGTGATTGGCAAAAACGAAATACCTGTCCGTCTGAGCACCGTTGAGTGCACCTCACATTTTACGGTGTATTCGGCACTTATGCATCACTTCGCATCTTTTTTTGGAAACTACCGCAAGACACCCAAGACATTTTTACATCAACTGCTCAAGCCTTGCTTGCTTGGTACTGCCAAAAGCTGAAGCCTCATTTGTTTTCTTTTTAATATGAAAGGAAAGAAAGAAGTTTGCTTGCAGATTTACAATTTGGTATGCGACCGAGATGGTTCAAAGCAGCCTACCGTATCCCTGTCGCAGAATGACTTCCGGGGCAATGTACTCGGGTGTGCCATAGACCTGCTTGTCATTGAACTGCTTAGTCTCCTTGTCCAGGTAGCCCTCGTACAGGTTGGTGGCCACTGCAGACAACACAATCACTTGTCACACTGTTGCTAGCTGTGCAAATAGAAAAGGTTGTGCATGTGAAAAGTAATGACCTAAGCTGACACCTTAGCACACTAAAACTTTGTAATTTGAATTTCACGGGATGGAAAATAATGTCTAAATTAATCTCGAATTATCAAGAGTATCACGAGAACAGTGAACAGATGCGAACTACAGAAACACGCTTCTATTTACTGAATGAATCGGCAAATCCCGTCTCTATTTGTCACAAAAGTATTGCAGAAGCTGCAATTCTCGTCATAGCGCTCGCAGCAGCGAAGACCTCGTGACTTCCTTCACAGTGTGGATGCGGCGCAAGACCTGCGTCTTCACCTGATGCATGCTTTTCACTACTGAGTGCACATTCAGATTGTTTTTTTGCCAGTGAGCTGGTCAGCAGTGGACAGTCCATCCATCGTGATGCAGCCGACAGATTTGATGCCGGTGTGTGGAGCATGCATGAATCGCTCCTCATTCTTGACAGCTTCCGTCATGTTTGTGCTGTTGCGCACGCATTGCACTGAGTCAAAACGAAAACGAAACTACTGTTTGGCGTTGCAACCACTGAGAACGAAACTGTCATCCCGATCCATGGATGGTGACCACACAGTTCTCAAGGCACTCGGCCAACGTGCGCACCGAGTCCAAATGAAACTACTGTTTGCTGCAACTGCTGCAGACGAAACCATGGTCGCTATCAATGTGATCATGGATGGCAATTGGCATGCAGTTCTGAAGGCACATAGCCAATGTGGTGTCATGTGCGGCAGTACATGCAAAAATAAAGGCTTTGAAGGCACAAAGAGGCACGAAGCGTTCCTGTCATTCTCGTATGGTTTCCGCTGATTACCATGGCGATGCAGACTCTGTTACTTCATTTCAGTTGGATGCTAACGCCCCAATGCTCTTTTCTGTCGAACATTTGTGGCACTCTGTGCTTGCCACACTCCGAGGGTTCTAGAAATTAAGCAGCGTTGCCAAATATGTCCAAATTAACGAGTGTTTGATGTAATTACATAATGCATACACAGGACGAGTCCAAATTATGTAATTTTCAGAATTAACAATGCTTTGCTGTATAAAGTGTTAGCGCTAAAATGAAGTAAAAAAGTGTAAACCATATACCATGCATGAATATTAGGTGCACACTGTCTCAGCTTCATGTGTCAATACTTGATCTGTGTTGAAGGAAGCAATACTAACACCAAAGAGCTGGCAGAGAGAGAAACTCACGGTTCATGAGTCCAACCTTGGACAGACCGAAGTCAGTCAGTTTGATGTGGCCCATGTTAGTGATGAGCAAACTGGAACAGTCAGAAGAGGTAAAAGTTGTTCAGTGTAGAACTCAGTCGTGCACAATGAATAATGCCCACATATAGCGCAAAAGCCGAGGGCCTCAATTTTCTAAAAAAAGGTGGAGAATGCTTGCTGGAAAAAAAAAAAATAAAAGCATTGGGCTGCTCAATTTCGGAATAAGTGCTTGACTATAAGTTCAACTGATCTGCACAAATTGTTATTCTGGTTCAGAAGCCAAGAACCCTGCGCACACTTTTCAGGATACCGTGAGATCCAACACTATGCAACCATGCACGAGTACCGTATTGCACTGACTGCAAAAGTATCGGTGAAATTGGTTATGCACATACGATGTGAACCTGAAGCAGAATTGTGGAGCGGAGCTGTCAATTCCATTCACTTTCATGGACTGAGGTAGTGGCATAATTCCACTCCTTGCGATTCCATAGAGTTACAAGTCCAAGCCAATTCCAGGAATTTCCACACATTAACATTCCATTCTTTTAAGCGAGGTGACAATACCACAAGGTATTCTTGACAATGTGAAGCGTTTTTTATGACAGCATGGCAGAAATGTCTGAACACATCTCAGCGCCTGCATATGCCATGTGGTGCCTTCCAGGAAAAAAACATTCACAGAAATGAAGCCATTTCAACTAAAATAGGAAAAAAGCCTTGTTATCATTTCATTCCTGCAGAAGTGGTCTCCATTCCATTCGAACTGAAATAGGTTAAATTTCATTCTAATTATTTCCTCACAAAAGTGGTCACCATTCCATTCCGACTAAATAGGCCCACAGAAGTGATCAGAATTCCATTCAGACTAAAATAGGCTCAATTACACTTTCATTCCATTTGCACATAAGTAGTTGTCCCATTTCTTTGAAGGCTACCAAAAAAACTGCGGGTGATTTCGGAATCAATCAAATTTCAGCGCGGAAACTTTGTAAACGTGACTTGCAGACTGCGTCATGATGAATGTTTGGTAATTATTTACTGCAAAAGGGCAACTTGCAACAGGAAATGTAGCTCACTTGTCGGGTTTGAGATCACGATGGACGATGCCGTAGCTGTGCAGGTACTCCACAGCAAGCACCGTCTCGGCAAAGTAGAACTGCGCAATGTCCACGGGCAGCGGACCCATGTTCTTGAGCAAAGTGGCCGCGTCGCCCCCCTCCACGTACTCCATCACCAAACAAAGGTGGCGCTGCGTGCAGAGGATAAAAGATAAAAAACAGTCAATCCATGAGTCAAGAGAGGCTATGGGCATCGTAGTTGTGTTGCTAGAATATGCTCATATGAACTTGATTTGAATTTATCGTAACTGTTACCCACAATGACAACTTTACTCTAGGTACACCTGGTAAGCAATTTAGGTAAACCACTCGCTGGCAATGATACGGTTATGCAATTAAAAGCTACTAGTACCCCCTGCCAGTTAATTAGTGGTGGTTTCTAAGCACAAAAAGCTAGCAATGCCGCAGTAGCCTGATAAAACGATTTTGCTAGAACTGCAATCATGTGAGAAATGTATGTGCACTCTTTTTTTTTTTCCCCTGCTATTAAGCTTTTCGCAGTTATTGTACAGTAAAATCGCAATAATATGCATCTCTAGGGATGGCAGAAAAATTCATATCACCCGAAATTCGTATCACCCAAAGTTCATATCACCCAAAAACATAACAAAATCGGGATTTAAGTGACGACGCGACAATGAAATGGCCGACTTGCCCCAAAGTCCCGATTTCTTAATTTATATTTTCCGCAATCCTAAGGCCTTCCTTTGCCTCATTGAGACATATTGGAACACATACGCAGCAGAGTGAGAAAATTGCATGTTTTCAGTGTCTTGTCTTTGAAATCTGGAAGAAAATCAGGCTTTCCGAGGTGTTATAGCACCACTGATCGCAGTGGCGCACGGACGGGGGGGGGGGGGGGGGGGGAGGGTTCGGGGGTTGCGTTGCAGGGGGGGGACTGCGGCTTTGCGTTGTTGCAGCGCCGCCATCTTGGCATTGCCGTGAACACGAGAGATCGGAGATTCAGATAGCTGCAGCGCTGTTTTTCTTAATGCAGCCATAAAAGCAATAAAAGTGGGTGTGAAAACGGAAAACTAGCGACACGTGGCAGTCACGTGGCCCACAGGAAGTATTCCTATTGGCTGATGTGAATTTGAATCACTGGCGTGCTTATTTTGCGCACATTTTGGCAGCAGCAAGCTGAGCACTTTGCGCGTTCCGAGGCAGACATTTGGAGATCTGCCTGGTTATCTCGAACCTCCTTCGTTGCTGTGCCCTAGCTGCATGCAATCTGACGGGGGCAAAGGTAGAAAAGTTTCGAATTGTCATCGGGCACCACGGACGACGGAAGGCGTGGATCTTGCTGACATAGCAAGACTGGGTCATGTGCGATTGCAGGCTCCTGATAAAGTTGCAAGGTGTTTGAAAAAAGGCCAACAAGTTGCATGATACTGCACGAAGTAAAAGAAAAGACGCACGGGGGTGGAGTCAAGGCAGAGTGACGTAGGTCGTCCTTGAAACAGGAATGTAACCGGTGCATCGACCCGACAGCAAACAAGTGTCTGGCGCTATACTGGCACACTGGGGCCTCCTCACTGGGCCCGCTGAGGATCGTGCGGTGGCTCAATTGTTCGTATAATCCACCACGGCATTAAAAGCGGTTCACAACATTAGAAATTTAGCACGCTGTAAGCTAATGAACTTGGGCCAGGACTTTTGAAAAATTCGTAACAGGCATGATCGCATGACTGAGATTCCCCTGTACTCTTACGTGAAAACTATTCCCTGTCACCACTCTAGAAGACTAAGTGTTTTATCCTATCACTTATTTCAATGAGAAAAGTAATTCTCAAGAAGCACGTGCATACGTCAAAAGACTTCAACACCTAATCTAGTGTGCGTAGACTGCGTTACCATTGAGCACACACACAAGATCCCATGTATTCTGTACTCAGACAAGCGTTTAGTGCTGCTGGCGTTAGGAGGCACGTAAGGAAGTGCTTATGTTAGGGACAATCAGTGCACAGGTCATTACATCAAACAACAATCTGACCTATGCTTTCCTCAACAAAATTTTGACTTTGTCCAAGCTTGAGTCCCCCAACAAGGGACTTATTTCATCTGATCACCCACTGCCGACTGCACGTGAGGGACACGACCACAGGAAGTTCGTGTTAGAAACAATGTGCATCTTGGAGCATGAGAGTTGTGTGTGAGAATTTGCGCGAAAGTAGCGGGCACGAGTCTCACCTTGGTCTCGAAGCTGCACAGCATGGAGACGACAAAGGGGTTGTCGGTGAAGCTAAGGATGTCGCGCTCTGCGAACACCTGCTCCACCTGGTTGCGCAGGACCAGGTTCTGCTTGTTGATCTTCTTCATGGCAAAGCGCTGACGGCTCTCCCGGTGGCGAACCAGGTACACGGCCCTGCAACAATAGGCAAGCCACAAGGCAACAAACAATTACTTTTGCACCAACAAGAGCAGAAGTCTACAGTTGACTTTCATTGCATGATGAGAAAAAAAAAAGCTATGTGTACAAGAAATGAGGGTAGAGTATCGCGGGGAAAAAAAGAATTGTGGTTATTGAGGTTTAGAGTCATGATGCTACCTCATCAGCCATGAGAATTGCCATACTAGCAGGGCTGCAGATTAATTTTGAGCACCCGGGGCTCATTGATGAATATAAATTTAATAAGCCTACAAGCACTCTTGCTTTCTGAAAACATCAGAACGCTGCCACAGTGGCGGGAAGTCTATCCCATGACCTTGTGTTGAGCTGTGGAACAGCATAAACACTGCGGAAGGTTTGTAAGATGTCATGAAAAAAAAAAAAAATTGAAATGAACATGGAATGAGCACTGGTAACAATTACTTTCAAGTTTATGAAGACACTTAATGGTGCAGTTCTTCAAGATGAAGTAGCACAGCGTCACCTCATTCAAGTAATTTAAACCCCTTCCCTAGACCCCCTTTCCCAAATGCCAAAAGGAGCCAGTAAACTTTGCTCATTTTTCTGAACCATACATATAGGTCTGGACAATTCAGTAGTCAAACCTAGATAAAATTAACACGGATATAATCAATTATTAGATACAGTATAAACTCACTAATACAAACACCACATTAGTGACCTTTTCAGATTAATAAACTTTCCAGTAATCCCCTGCTGACTTCTTACGGTTTCAATGTAAAAATATTTCAGTACTACGAACTTCAGAAATATGTACCTTTCAAAATAACAATCATTCAGTTTCTGTGTCATGTTAACGCCGCAGTACTACGAACTAATATTCCAAAATGTAGAGATTCTTAGACGTCCGTGTTTCTGTCACGGCAGAAGAAACAGTAGGCTAGCAAACGACAAGGCACAGAAAGCGGACATTGCGGCACATGGGTTGGGAAAAACCTGAGACGGCACTGAATTAAAAAATGCGAGAGAGAATTTTTTTTCATCTATTGCGGAGACAACAATGCATCAGGTTTTGCAAGCGCGTGCACCGCCCAGAGAAGTGTCGCCTAGCAACGGAGGCACATCTCTTTATCCTTTGGCCCTTCTTTCTGCGGCCGTACTAGCTATGCGCGCGTAAAAATGTAACCTCCGTACTCGCGGGGATGCCACATGGACGGTCCCACTTGGCACTTTCCGGACGGTGTCGTTTACATGCGCCTGCGCTTTAGAACAGTTCAGGTGTCTGCCTCAAGTGAGACAGTTGCAGTGTCAACAGCAAGGAATGTGAAAAACAAACAAACAACAAGAAACATTGCGCTTTGTAGGAAACATGGAACTTCCTTGTTGTCGGTAGTTTTCTCAGCGTCAGCGTCTGGCTTTGTGTGCGTCACTCTTATTATACGGTACTTCGGTGGTGCGTGGCCGCGGAACCTTTGGAAAATAGCAACAGCGCAGTCCAAGAGCCAACAGAGCCGTTTTCATGGATAGCTGAAACGGTGACAACTTATGAACTGATAGGTTAATGGGCGGAATGGTTGATTTTGGGGATTTCACTATAACGACCTTTCAGAATAACAAACGATTTTCGACGGTCCCACGTGATTCGTTATACCGAGATTTGACTGTATAACGATGTAAATAAATCTAAAATAGTGTTTTTCACTGACATCAGCAGCATGTAATGAATATATGACTATGATGAATATTGGATATAACGAAGGCATTTAGATTCAGATGTGGCTGCACTACAATGAGGTTAGACTGTCTCTTAGTTTCTCACCAAAAACACTAAGGAGTCCAACACAGTTTAACATTAGTAGAGAAGAGAAAAAAGTTTATGTCTAAAGCCACTAAATGCATCATCCACTCACCCGTAGGCACCATTGCTTATGAGCTTGATGGTATCAAAGTCATCCTCGCAGGGTGTTTTGGTCGGCGGCTTTCTTTCTTCGACTTCGGGCACAGAGTCAAGTTGGTCTGCAGTCTGCAGGTCTGCGGCCAGATCTGAACCATACAGGAAGATTGAAAAACAAGACTTTCCACTCTGAAAAAGCACCGTATGCAGCTATGTACCCAATCAGCCACCAACCCAAGAAACAGCTCAATTCTGACCCAACTGCATAAGAACACAACGAAAATAACTTAGTTCACGGCTATTTCTATGACAAATGATCGCAGCACCTGGCTTCTGTCCACAAAATCTATAATGCTCTACAGAAAGAAAATCATATGAGGCCATTCAAATGAAGGGTTTATGTGCCATCGAAAACAGTGGAAGCTGGTTCAATGATAACCGTGACTAACGACAACGATGACAGCTATGAAGGCGCTATGCAGGCGCTATGAAGGTGACAGCAGGACAAACATGATGGCATGTAGAAGACAGCTTGACAATGGCGACGATGACATGACTACAGCATGATGAGTCACACGGTGCAGACACGTGAGCAATAAAAACAATGACATCATAATGAAGCTGAGGGCTGGAGCTACCAGCAGGATGACAATGGCGTGACAGCAGCTTGACAGCTTGAACACTGCAATCCCCCACTACGGTGTGCCTCATAATCAAATCATGGTTAAGGCATTTAATGTGTTTAATCTAGGGTGAGGACAAATGGGACTTTTGTGGCAGTTTCTTGTGCTAAGAAAACACGATGACCATAGACGTGATGCTAACATTTATGACAGCCACCTCAAAAGCTAAAGGCAGTATCCTTTGATAGAGACGGCTGTAAAACACTGCCAGCGCAGAAAAATGCCAGCACTGAGGAGGAAGCATCTAACCTGCAAAGGGGTCCCGATTCAGTCCCAGCTTGTTGATGATGTACTGAGGGATGTCTGTGGACACGCCCTGCACCACCTTGGCCTGGCCTTCGGCCGCCTCCAGCAGCCGATAGAACTCCTCGGGGTCGAATTCCTGCACACATGCGCAGACTGCTACGTAAGCACCTGTTCTTGCGCCCAGTGCTCACAAATGCAAGCTAATGCATCAGGAACTTTGAACAGCAGTGCTGGCACTATCTACCACACAGACCTCCTGTTATAACAGGGTGTTGTGGTTAAATGGTCCTAAAATAGGTTTGGAATAGAAGAGGCTCTTGCTCTTGGTGTAATGCGGTGCAAATGGCACACAGTATTTTAAAAGCCAACTGCAATAAAATTTCACTTTAGCTGAATTTATTGTAAATCAGTAGTACATACCACTGAACCAATCTTGACAAGCCCTAGGGCTAGTAATTGTATAGGTTTCTATACAATTATTCATTCTCATACTTCAAACAGCAACTGAGGAGGCTATGCGTGCAATTGGTGGTTGTTGCTATGACATAAGCACCAGCATGCAGACTGACATAAATCCCTGCATACCGCCGCTGAGATTTCTCAGCGCCCCGCGGAACCGTGGGCGCCAGGCCCTCGAGCTGGCTTGTGTTACCACGTGCTTGGAGCTATGTCACCCAGAGAGACCAATCAGAGCTTATAGCACAACATTCGCTATGTGCACAGCTGGGCTGGAGTACACACTCGTGCGCTCCAGTCTGTCCATGCTATGTGGTGTGGGCCAGCTTTGTTCTGCACCAACTTGATTGACGGATAGTAACCAAATCCAGATTGCACGGTTAGAAGCGTCATCAATAGCAAGCGCATCTGTGGTCTGGACATATCTCGTAGGTGATGCCAAGAAGCCGCGCATTCTAGGTTATGTGTAACTTCCAGCAAGCGGTAATGGTGGCTTTTACAGTGTAGACCGCTTATAACGTAAGTCGCTGGAGTCGCGAATATCCACACTATAAGCGGTACTGCACTTTAACCAAAACAACTATTTTATTGCGATAATGGACACTCCAAGCGCATTTCTGCTGTCGCTGTCACCGTGCTCTAGGTTCCACATTCGCTTACTAAATGAATGAACAAGCATGGTGCCGCGCGCCCCAAGCAAACATGAACACATCTTGCTCATTGACCGCGGAAACGAACTGTCAAAACGCTCGAGTGACGAAGCGCGGCGAGCGAATTGACCTTTGTGCTATCATGCCTCTCGCTTCAATGCGACCTATAAGTGGCAAAAACACGGCGTGCAGCGGACTTTCCCCGTCGCAGATTGCTTTCAAGATGGGGCCAAGGCGATCGTATCGACGAAGTGGATCGTCGTAGATTACGTCCTGCTTCAGTCCACTGAAACCGTTCCGCATTGCTTTGCTGGCAAAAATCCTCTCCTTCTGTTTGCGCCAGTCCCGAATGCAAGTTTCGGATTCTCCGAACGCCCGTGATGCGGCCCGATTTCTGTCCGTCTCCGCACACATGATCACTTTCCTTTTAAACGCGGCATCATGAACTCGGTACTTCATGCTGATAGAGCAGATGCAGAGAACGTGAAGACAGATGGTAGACTATTACCTAAGCACGTGTACTGCAGTACATGGAGGAAGCTACGGTAGCTAGGCTCGACGCGCGTGCGAGGCGGCCACTTTGAAATGCCGACGGCTATATGGTAATGCAGATCTAGGGTCGTACTCGATTCTAACGCACACGCAATTTTTGGACCTGTTTCATCAAAAAAAAAAAAAAAAAGAAAGAAATACGCATTAGATTCGAGTAAATACGGTATTTGTGGCTTGAGGGGAGTGTTTGACACCTAGGTTGACTGCCGGACTTCCAGGCAGCCCGCACTGTAACCGGTATTTCATGTCCCGAAACTGCACTATAAGCGATACGGGTATACATAGAGTGCTATGGGAAAATTAATGGGAGTCTGAAAAGACCGTATTATATCCGGTCCTGCACTATAAGCGGTTACGTTATAAGTGTTCCTATACTGCATTTATTTTTTTTTCAGTTTCAATATCGAATGCATATTTTTTGTGACCTTTTTGTGAAGCTTCTGCTCGTTTCAAATGTCAAATTTTGCACAGAGGCTCCTCTATATCTACACTATGTAATAAGCATGTAATGTAATAAGAGCATAAGCTAGGCTTATTACATGCTCCAAAATTCCGTTGCAATTGGCTTTTAATAACAACACCCCCTGTCTTCCTCAAAATAAATACGACAGTATAAGTCATACGTTATGCAGCACAACAAGCACACATGCACAAATATTAGTCATAGCCACGTGTACAAAAACGTCCACTTTAAAGGAACATATATAATTAGAATTGAAAGGATTATAACGTCTCCAATACCCTTCTGAGAAACGCGTGTGAATTTTCTTTGCAGAGAATTCAGGTTCCTCTCCGAGAAACCCGTATGGGTTTTCCTTGTAGCTTGGCGCTTCTTCCACCATGTAGATTTATGCAGGACTGATTTGCCGTACACAGTGGGTGAGAAGCTACCGAGTAGCAACTATTAGGACCTTGTACGGAGAAAAGAGCTGAGTCACAAGACAGAGGAATGGGAGGGAACTGACCAGGCATTCCAGCAGTCGTGCAGGCCTGGACACGATGAGCAACAACTTGCGCACAAGTTTCCGGAGGTGGTGGGCAGCATCCGGTGACTTCTCCTGGCACTGTGGGCAACAAACGAAACGTGATCACCAAAACTTGAACTTTTGGCGCGTCATTGGTTTGTAGAACAAACGGGTTGTTAAGAGGACACTAAAGAGGAGCCTTAAATCAGTTAACACTGACAAATTATGCTTGAATAACACCAATTTTGTTGATTTCGCAGTGACAGGTTGGTTACTGGAAGAGAAAATAAAGGTCAAATTTCAGTTCTTTGAATGTCAAGCCGAAACTCGCTAAAGCCGGTATGGCAGTTTGACATCACGGATTTCAATGTATTTTTTCCTATTTGGGCCGTTGTGGTTCGGTAAAATTTCTTTAAACATGCTAAGTTCAGCGTTTGATTCATTTAGAATAGATAGTCCATTCTTTAACGATAAAACATTTGTCTAGGCCTGAAGAGACGCTGTCGAAATCGACGATGTCGCAGAAAGCTGGTGTGGCAACTTCGAGACGGCGTCACTGCCTATTTTTGGTTGATGTGTATTTTCTGGCTTACCAAGCGTCTTTTTGTGATAAGAATAGCATTTTTTGGAAATTGTAGAAGGTTAATTTACTAATACAGCTTGAATAATTTTTTTTTCTCTATATTGTTTCTTTGCCTGCTCAAACAAATTCTGGGAGCAGCACTCTACAAGCACTAAAGGGTCCTCTAAACAGATTTAGAGTCTCAGTAAACAAACATACTGCAAGCAGCCGCAAGTAAAATAATTTAGCCCTAGCACTACCTCGCTGTATGATCACCTAGCCCAAACACTGCCTCAAACTTTGCAGGGAATCAAAAAAGTTAAACTACACTCCTTCTCTGACTATGGGAGAACATTCCTTGGATATAGCCTTAGAAATTGTTCACGGGCTTGTTCTTGGAAAACTTGGTTTTTGCTGCGCTAATAGACCGGACATACATGAACACAATAATGGCGTAGCCAGGGGGTGGCACACCAGGCACCATGTGCAGCAATTCCATGTGCACTGATTCTCCAGTGCTGTGGATATCGCAAAAATGAGCAAAAATAAGCTGCTAGTTCTAGCACACTAGCATTTATTATTCTCAACATAGCGCTCCTAAAAATCTTTCCTGTTTATGTTAACATTAGGATGAGATGTCAAATGAACCTCCTGTCAATTTGGAACTCTGCCCTTACATGCAAGTTTTACTCACATTTCACACGGCAGCCCGCTAAGGCTTACTTGTAAAGCATTTCACTCATACTCTTGAAGTGCCTGGAGAGACATGGACGTATGTCTTTTCTATGTCAGTGTCTTTGTAGCTGCTTTAAAAATGCTGGTGAAGTTTTGCACCGCCATAAAATACACGTCAACGAGAACTCGGAGCAACAAACTAACCACTCCCACCACGTAAAATCAGACATTGAGCACGTCTGAGAGGCCCGCTCGTTTCTTTACTCACCTCAGCAAGCAGCTTCTCGAGGCTCTCGTACATCTCGTAGAAGTACTGCGAAGTGACGACCTTGTCGTGAGACTTCTGCAGGCAGTCACGTGCCAGCTCGATGATCTGGTGGTGGGCGAAGCGAGCGACAGCATCGCAGGAGTGCTGCGCGTTGAGCTCCGCCTCCTGGCTCACGAACTGCTCCAGCCGCTCCTCCATTTGCTGCGTGGCCTGCAGAGCCCACGCGATCCCCAAACAGGCAGCTGTTCACTCTTGAGTGACCATCATCAGTTGACTTAAGCCCACTGCCCTAAGTAAAACTGGAAGCATGGCCAATGTAAGGCAAATGTTAAGAAAATATATTACTATAGAGTTCAATGTTCTGAAGCTGCATAAAGGGTTATGAGGAACGTTGTAGTACAGGGTTCCAGATTAATTCTTACCACCTTGAGTTCTTTAGTGTGCACCACACACAGTACACAAACATCTCCACATTCATTTCCATCAGAACATGGTGGCATGGTATTGAACCTGCAACATTGTGCTCGACAGAACAATGCCATGGGCAATGGGTCACTGCGGCAGGTGCAAGCCCAATGTATGGTCATACGTTACTATATCACCTTTAGTCAATTTAAGTTTACTGCACCAAGTATCTTGTAAAAACTCGCATATTGCACAAGTTTTTATATTTTTTTTCTCCCGGGCATGTCAGAGTCAGCATGATCACACAAAGTTGGAAGCATGAAAACAATTTTCAGCTGCTTTAAAAAAAAATTGTTATCAGTTGAATGCTTTCACCGAGTGCTTTCAATGCTGGTATCATCACTTCTCTCGTCTTGCATGTTTCGTTCGCGTTATAGTTAACTTTCTTTTTAAAGTTTCCTCCAATCGTGTAGTATGCAAATTCAAACCTTTTTTTTCCCCCCCAATTTTTGCTGTCCACAAATATCACTTCATATTATATTCGAGTCCATATAAAATGCAGGTTTTTATGGTAAGCATTTCATAGCATGGGCAATGTATGCCAGATATATGACCAATGTGGGTCAATAGAGTGCCAATGTAGCCTGCCATTAGACTAACATTGGCTCTGCTTCCTGTGCTGTTAGGGACAGGATGAAGGCATCTTCCAGGAGGCTCCCCAGTTATCCCTGTCTTGTGCCCGCTGACTCCATGCTATGCCCACAAACTTCCCAATTTAAATCTAGCTAGGCACCTGTCATACAGGTTTCTCGGTGTTGTTCTTTATTGTTGCATCTTGAAGTACTCATGGTCAACTACATGCAATCGTCTGCCATGGTCGACTGTGCTTTGTTCTCCTTGCCACCGGTTATCTACTCTACAAATCATATGGCTTGCTTAACTCATTTAAGTCTACTTCCTCTGAATCTGAACTAAAATATCAGTGCTACCTGCGTTCACTGTCTGATCCATAATGACATCTCGCTATCTCCAAAAGTTACAAATATAATTTTGTTCCATTGCTAGTTGCTTGGTCCTCACCTTCTTTTGCATATAAAAAAAACGAGAAAGGTACTAGCGTGGCACCCGACATTCATAAACAATGGCGGATGAACACAGTCACATAAGGGCATGCATTCTGACCTTTGGGAAGCGTTCCTTGTAGACACTGTTCATAAGGACAATCTCGTTGTCAATCCCGGGTGACCGCATGGGACTACTGGAGGAAAGAGGGCATCGGCCGGAAAAAAGAGAGTCACAGACTGCAGGTTATTAACTTCCCTCAACATCTCCACCAATGACTGCCAACGAAAGCATGCCTTCTCGCAATATAAATAAAAACTATAACGTACAAGTGAGACCTACCATAAGGCCGTATGCACCACAATGTTCATGATATGGCCTTAATGTAATGCAATACAAATACAATGACGCATAAAGTTAAAAAATACAACTGATTGTCATAACTATTCATACAATTGTGCCAAGATGATGTTACAAAGGTTCAGTGTGCTACTGCCTATGTTTTAGATCGTTTCAGAAACTAACTGTCATCAAAAGAGCTCAGGAAAAAAAAATGCCGTGCTTTGACTTGGCCCAGCAGCACCAACTAAGCCAGCAGTTCCTGATTAAGCAAACAGTGGGCTTCAAGATTTGAGAGTGTAGCAGACAATGTCAGTCATTTTGATGGGTTATTATTCTAAGTTTTATCCTTGTAAGTTTGCTGTACTTTATGGCCAATGATCAATTCAATGCTGCTCAACCATTAATTCCAGTGAATCATTATCTGTGCAAGTTTATCATCACCACATTCAACAAAGTTAATGGACCTAGATTCACTTCCTCATGTGTAACTGTACGACTTCTTTGGCTCTTAAACATAAGTGACTCAATGTTTTGTCCATGTTACTAATAGCTGACCACGTCCACCCTCTTTCTCAGGGTTAATTACATAGCTATGGCATCTTGTTTGTCCTTGCACTTTTGGACAGTGCATAATTGCATACGGTTCTTTTACCTTTACATATCTCATGCTAATTATAAGATGCCCCTGTTTCAGTCTCGAGTGATAACTATGTGACCTTCACTATCAGCCGAGCTTTCCACAACCTTTCCCTATTCCAAATGAAACTGGATTGAAACAGCAAACTCATACAATGGTGCGGGAGTCCTAGAACTATTCTTCAAGACTTGGGGGGTTCCATAAAAGCATAAACCAAGGAGACCCGTTATACAGGCTTCTTTTGAAAGCTTTCAAGGCTGTAGCAGAGGCCAGTGTGACAGCTAACAATGAGCGACACACCCAACAAACGACGAGATTGTCGTAAGCAGATGCGCTCGATGTGCTGACGTTGTCAATGTCTCGTAAATTGTATGACACTGCTCCGTGAATGCAGAGCTCCAGTGAAACTGCCTACACACGCTTCTACTTAAAATGTGCCCCAATACTTTCAAAGAGTGGACGTCACTGGGCGAATGAGACATGGGACGCAGCAAAACAGTTGCTAGTCTCCCTGTTGGATGTTGTATGGGAGGGAGACTTCATCACGTATTTCTGACAGCGCTTTCCTTCACCGTACTCCCATTTCTTTGACCCTTCCACTGCACACGAAAGTAGGCAAGGCTGGTGGTCATAACCGAAATAGATAATGTACTACAATTTGAGCACCAACGTCGACCCCGAGAACATACCTGAGGCTACGCGACCGTGGCCTGATGATGGGTGACGCAGAGCCCGACGTCGTGGCGTGCGCTCCAGACGAGGTGGAGGCCCCACCATGCTGCTGGTGGCCATCGTCCTCGAGGCCCGGGTTGCTCTCGTTGCTGGAGAAGTGCCGCGACTGGTGGACGTGGTGGTGGATGTGGTGCGTGAATGGGTGGTGGTAGTGCTGGTGGTGCTGATGCGGGGGAAAGTAGTGCGGCGGATGGCCGCCACCAACCGGAGTGCCAGCCGGCTCGTCCGGCGTTGGCTGATAGGGCAGCAGGTGCAGCTTCTCCTGGCTGGAGCACTGGGACTGAGAGGAAAACACCAAGTTAAAGGAAGAGGAATGATGACAGAATCTTGGTTTAGAAAGCAGGGTTACTGTTATTGTTTAAGTTGCCGTTGTGCTGCAAGTATAATGGGATTAGGTTTTTTTGTCTTAAGATAAACGTTCAAGATGAAGTTAGGAATGCCTCTATGCTAGGTTAGAACATCTAAAACTAGTATTCATGCCCTTTGCCACCTGCGAGTGAAATTTGTGGGCTCGTTCAGAAAAACTAAAACGGGGGTTTAGCACAAAAGAATGCCTTCATGTTCACACATTTTCATACTGTACAACCTCTCTCTCTCGGCAGCCGTTGAACCATCTAGCACCTTATGGAAGCCTGCAAAACAGTATTCCAGAAGCGGTGAAGACTGCCATTTGTGCACCTGAATGGATAAGTTTCTTGGAGTGTTCATGGTTGTTGGAGTCAGCAGAGTGCAAAGTATTCTTTTCAGAGTCAGAGCTGGCAGCACACCAACATAAATTCACTGAATGATTGCACAATGTCAAAATCAGGATGTATGTTAAAGAGAAGTGCCTCTGAAGTGTTGGGGGAAGGGGGGGGGGGTGTCTTCTGCCATTGCTAGTGTAATTATTTCATTCAAGCTAATTGCCTGAACTGTTCGGCAGCACAAAAAAAATCCATCAATGCACCATTTTCCAAGGAGGTCTCCCACCCAAGGAATTGCCGCATATGATGCTACTTAGCTCCTGCCAATGAGGACCTCACAGGAAGCTGCACCCATTCCTATCAAGCATTTATGCCTTTGACTGTGTTTATGCTCTTCAACACTGTTTCTTGTGGACATCGCAGACAACAGCTACACTAATTAAGGAAAATATTGAGTTACAACAGATCAGCCAAATAACGAAACTGTACATAGGCCCTCTTCTGCCAAGTGCTCGTGTCAATGTCCAGTCAAGGATTGGTTGTTGCTACTGATGGGGTTTCGTGTTTCAAAGCCTCGCAGTGGGCAACAAAGGACACCTTAGTGGAGAATGTTGGGTCAAATTTTGAGTTCCTAGGGTTCTTATATGCATTTAAATTTAAGCACATGAGCATATGTGCATAAGTGCATGCAGCAAAACAAAAATAACAAAAAATTCAGCCTAGACATTTCTGCAATCACTCCCTGCAGAATTCCACTGGAGAATGCTGGAAATTGCACACTGTTAAGAAACGCACCAACAAATCAGTTGGTAGCATAGGGAGGTTTGACTTCCACAGCACTGTGCATTAACATTAAAAATGAAAAGTGGCGGGGGACACCACTCACAGATACGTTGGAGCTTCCGGGTGTGTTGGTCCCATAGCCCGATGACGGCAGTGATGCGACTGACCATCGCCGGCCGTCCGCCCTGCAAAGTGAACAAGAGCAAGGGCATGTTGTTATGTCCAGAAGCACGAATTACAAGGTTCATGTACACCTTATCTTGATAATCATTTGCCACATCAAGTTCAGATATAGCAAAGTATTTGAGAAGACTCAGGTATATTGAACGAAACACACCGAATGCAGCAAAGCCTTTGCAATGTTTTGGGTGGATTTCAGGCAGTAGCAAAACAGACCCGTAGAACTTCCAAATATGTGCGAGAACAGCGGGTACAAAGGTGTTCAACATCCCTGTACAGCTTCACTGTCTTTGACGTGCAAGTTGCTAGCACGTCAAAGACATGCAAGCAGACAGCATTTGCTGCAGACCTGTTAGTGGGATTTCTGCATGAGTGTGCTTTCTGTGGCCAGAATGTTTGTTTACAGAAGAAGCAGCGCTGACGCATTTCCTCTTTCAGCCTATGATTGCCCTGGCGAGTGGCTGAATGTTTGACTTGGGCAGCAGTCCTCTGGGTCCTATCTCAAGTAGGTGTTGCATCAGGTGAAGACTGCAACAGGTGAAGTGTTACAGGAACCAGTTGAATCTGCCTTTACACATTCTTAACCACAACTCCATCTAAATCAGTTCTATCATTGACCTAAGAACATTTCTGTGTCTCAAATGAAGATAACCCCTTCGAGTGCTGCATGCACAATTGTATATACCAAGATAACTGCTCAAAATCCAAAGCCCTAATGAAAATAATGATGTTTAGAATGGTTCACCTATATCTTAAGAAAGTACTGAATAAAACAGTGCTCCAAAATTTATTATACGTACGAAGCGTGTCGGAGAAACAATTTACAACATATATGTATACTTGTTCGCTGTGACAGCAGTACTTCAACATGTAGTTGGATTTATTTTCCTGTTCTTTTTGTCAGCAATGATGTCCACTTCTGCAATTTCAAACGTGGTTTGACAAGCAAAATTACTTGCAAAGCAGTCAATGTGGTTACTGCACCTCACGTATTTTTGGGAGTACATGCGTGGAAGCCCATATTTTGGAATGAGACAGAACACAGAAATTCAACAGAAACTCAATTTTCAATCTGTTGAACAACAAAATTCATTGGTGCCTGAAAGGGATAAATGGTTAAGTCAGAGTCGGCCCCACACTAAAGCTTCCTCATAAAGGGCTAGCCGCAGGCCATTCAATAATTGTCACCCCACGCACACTGACACATGCCCACTTAACATTTTTTTTCTCACTTAAGTAAAAGGAAACTAGAGCAGCGAGGCATGACAGAAGGAGTGCAGGAGATATCACGAATGCATGCAAGTGTTCGGAGCTCAGCAGAAAAGAGCAGCAATGAAGCCCTTAAATAAATAAAAAAAAAAGCTCCAGCAAACGAGCTATCTCGAGAGCAGCGCTGAACGCCATCGAGACCCCGTGCTTGCAAGCGCGCACCCAGTGTGTGGCAAGCAAGGTTCTCACTCCCGAGATAAGCCACGTGCTGTGCGGTGCATATCTCACCTCTGGAGTGTGCACCGAGCTTCGAGTGGGTTGCAGTCACAACTGCTAAGAGCACTTTGAGAGTGCATGTCAACCGTGTTTCAATACAGTGTTATTATCTTCCTGGAACCAGCTTTAGCTTCATGTGGCCGCAGAAATAAACTAAATTAAATAAATTCCAGACTTTAATGTGCCAAAACCACGACCTGAATATGAGGCACACCGTAGTGAGGGACGTTGGAACTCTCGAGTGTTTTTTGCATCTCACCATCATTGAAATGCCAAGAAGTAAACTATGAGTTGAAAAGCTTTTGTTTAACTTACACTTTAGTAGATTACGAGCCAAGAAGTTATCAGAAATGCCTCCCATGAAAACGTGCTGCACCTGATCTCGATCCCTCCACTTTAAACAATTAAATTAACTTTACAGGTCTAATAGTTACAAATAGAGGGCACCACAGTGGTTGAGCAGTCTGAAGGAAACACATGGGCTATGGAGTGACACCTTAGTGGAGGGCTGAAAATTCCTACCACGTGGGGTTTCTTAGAGCGCACTTAACCCCACAAAGCCCAATGTATCATTTTCGATACACTGATTTTGATATACCGCGTTTTTGATATACCGGAGGGAGTCCTCAGTTGTGGATAGTTCTGCAAATCAATAACTAATTAATTACCATACTAATTAATGCGTACACAATTATTGTTTCATTGTTTTCTGTGCACCAATATACCCCCTATAGCCGTAAATTAATGTGAATAAGCTGTTTTAATTTTCTTTGATGTGGAAGGGCATTCGGGCTTTGTGGGGTTAAGAGGGAGCTTTAGCTTGGGGCCAACACCGATTTTCCTGTTCAAGTACAGGTGAAGTTTTGTGTCATTTGGCTTAGTGGCATGCGGATTTAACTATGCATTCTGCACCAAGTTTTGCAGCATAACAAATACATACCTGCCAACCTGGGGACCTCAAAATTTGGGAGAATCACCAATGAGATGACAAAAGAAAAAAAATCAGTAGTTTCTTTTTTTTCTGGGCAACTGCAATATAAGAAATAGCTCTGAATTGCTGCCAGTACAGCTATTAGACACCTCGGTGCTTGTACTGAGATTTGAGACGGTGCATGCACCTGTGTATAATTTGGGAATGAGTACTATCTCTTCCGTGACAGTGGCCCTTTCCATTCTTGATATGCTTCACCACAAAATAGCATTGTATAGCAGAGAAGCTAACTTAAGTTAATCAGCTATTATGCAACGGACATTAGATCTTTGCCTAACGCGCACTCCTTAAAGGGGCCCTGAACTGCTTTTTATCGAAGTGGAGAAAGACATTTAAAGTGAAAATAGGCTATTTCAGAAATACTTTGCTGCAATAAGTACTTCAATGCATTCAGCAGAAGCGGAGTTATTGGCAATCAAACACGGCCTCCGCTGTGCACCCATTCCTTCTTCAATGCCTTGCACTGTGAAGGCTACGGCGAGGTGGGGCATGGCCACAACGCTCCGCCTTTGAAATGTCCCCGTGGCACGCAGTTCAAATTTCATTTTGGATGTTAACGTAGATGCCGCAACTTCCGATCTTAGTGCCTACGACACGCTAAACGTAAGCCAAACACAGTTCTCAGCGAGCCGCAGGGCTGCCGTGGTGTGGCAGACCGCAGCGACCAATAGCATATTGAAATGCACTTTATTATAAAATAAAGCACACAGAAAAGAGTGAGTATCATGGCTTCTGTTGAAAAGAGAGCGTTTGAGAGAAAGGTGAGCTCACGGTCCGCTTGCAAGCTCCACGCACCGCGTACGACAGCAAAACTTGGTTGAGATGTTCACAGCAGCGTATGCTACCTGCAGACTATGTTACTTCACCAAGTGCGTGTGGTGGTTCAGGGCTCCTATAATGCATACCTCGATCTGAAGCAAACCGTGTTTGACCTACACTGCCGACACACAAATGGCTTGGATTTAAATCTGACTGTCTAGCTGGCTAGCGAATAATGGCAATTGCGATGCGGCTGTGCTGCATGACGCATTTTCGCGGTGAAGTTGGGGCAGTTTTTAAGGAGATTTATGGCCGTGTCTGTACAATCAAGAGAATTGGACAGAATTCAGGAGTATCCTGGACAAATCAGGAGAGTTGGCAGATATGCGAAAATGTACGTGCCAGCTTGGCAGGACAGCAAAGCTTGTGTACCTCTAGCACATGACCTGGAATAGTTTTGGAAGGGTCACTGGAATAGTTTTGATAACACTATCTCCAGGATCGGCCAACCTGGCAAAAATGCAACCGAGCAGACGAACCAAACATCAGGGAGGAAGGGAAAGAAAGCTTCGCTTTAATAAAGGGATTCCATGCTTGAAGGCATACATTTGTTGCAGAGTTTGTTGCAAGTATATTTAGGTATTATTGTTGTTTCACTGCGTAATTCAGTTAAGGACAGAGCCGGTCAAAGGTGCAATTGCAGGGGTAGCACAATGGTTATATAAGCCGCTTTGTTGTGTGCTTTCCTGTGTTAAAGACACGGTCAGCAATGCCGGGAGGGTTGACAAAGAAAGCTTTGCTTTAAAATGAACACCCAAAATGTGGCAGACTCTCTTCGGAGTTAAAGAAGACCACAAGTAAACAGAACAAACTGCAGCACTCCTTGTGATAAAGCTAACGCGTAGTGGCAGGCGATGACCTGTCATGAACAACCTGTCCTGAACAACTTCAGTTAACCCCAGGCATCTTGCCTGTCCATCATAATTAGAGATGATGGTTATGATGTCCTCACCATGAGAAATCAAGCAGAAATTTACAGCAAATTCTAGCACTCATTCTATACCTCTCAAGTGGTTGAGTTGATTTTGTTGAAATGGAGCAGGCTGTGTCATAGTGGTGGATAAGGCTTTTAGGAAACAAAGAAAAGCATGTCCTGATGATGACGATGATGTGCATATTTTTGTGGTGCAAGGGCCAAATTATCTTGCATTGCAAAAAATGTGGCCATGCATAGCATTCAATATTACACTGCAATGTTTTATGTAAAGAGCTGACTTCCACTCTTTTTCATTATGTTTAGCCTTTTCTAATGCCCCCTCACTCAATACTCATCCTCAGAGCCTGTTGGGACTTTGAACAAATAAATAAATAAAAGTATATATAATGCATTAGGCAGGCATCTACAAATAAAGAAATATTATACAGGCCTTCACTACATATCTCGGCTGTAACAAAGGCCAAATACTGCCTTTAAGAGTAGAGCACACTGCACATAAATGACGAGATTTCAATTTAGCACTTACTTTCTGGACATGAAATTAATTCCCGTCTTTCTCCTCCAGACAAGTCCCTATGTGCTTATCTGCTGTGCAACACGAAGCAGGTGCACCGTGTGCAGAGGCTGGTGGCTCTGCGGGGAAACTGTAACGTCTCCCCACTCTTTGAAGCCACTCACTGCAAACACCCTTCTGCTTTCTTGACAATGTTATGGATTGACTAAAGCAGATGTTTGTCTAGAGGCTATACGCTGCAGACAGTCCACATGGATGGCAGCAAAAAAAAAAAAAAAAAAGTCAAGGACTCACTTTTTGACGGGGGCGAATGCGAAGTGTTGACTCGGGGACATGTTGCGGGGGCTGTCCAGAGGGCTGCCTGCAAGGGGAGACAAAGCCGGCAAACGTCGGGACAGTGCGGAGTGCTGTACACCTAACTCGCAGGTCGGTAATAAATTCGGCCTATCGCGGCTTGAATGGGCCTGGTGGGTTTGGGCATAAAAGATTTAATGCCCATGCATTCTAGTCTAGCAGAGGCACCAATATCACTCCGTGGTTGTGACATCCACTATATGGCCACAGCGTCTGCTATGTGATGTGACCACGACATTGCTACATGGCCATGATGTCTGCCGCATGACTGTAATGTCTACTGAATAGGCATTTTCGCTGATCATATCGAACTTTAAAACAGCTAGCATAATAAACATGTTGGTTAGGAAGAAGCTTCACCCTGGTGCCAACTACGATTTCCTCATAAAATACTATACTGCCGAAACCCATAAATGCTCTTGTTAGACATATGCCGAATCGATTTGAATAAAACTTGCTGCATTTAAGAGAGCGAACTGAATTATATCCACGGTAGGAAGTAGAATATTTATTTCAGGCCTCACTGCTTCTACAAAAATTGGCATGTTTCAACAAAAGTGCATCATGAGGTTTACAAATCCATAACTCTGCATCAAGAACAGATATTGCAGTTCTGCAAACCACATCATGTTTGAGCACTTAAAGCAGACAAATTTGACATATGAGTTTAAAACTTGCACAAAATAGCTACAATGCTTATGAGGGTTTTGTAAAAGTCCCCCCCCCCCCCCCCCCACACACACACATTACTGGTATATTTTAGAGGAATGCATAATACATCGATTTTGTCCGCTTTAGGTATCTAAATAGGTGTTTATATAATTGCGATTATGTTTTTTACTTAGAAGTTAAAGAATTGTAAACTTGAGACTTCATATTGTGAAAATGTTGCAATTTCCCACAACCTTCCTGAAAAGAATAGATGGCCTAAATCGGAAAATCTGCTCATTATGGTCAGCACATTTTTTTCATTTTCTTTTGAATGCAGAAACTGCATCAAATTTGGTGCAGCAGATGCTGAGTAAAGCTATTTTTTTGTACTTACGTATTTAGAGAGGATTTTAAGGTGAGTGCAGTGCTTGCTGTTGGGCTAGTTGGAGCATGTCGAACAATAACAAATCTAGAAAAACACGATCACAGAGGCGTGGGATGACATAAAGCGCTCGTCCTGTCTTTACGTCCTCCCTTCTCTGCGATCACGCCTTTGGCGCTAAATTGATTATTGTTCTTAAGCTGTTATCTTGCCACAAAAAAGAATACAGAAAAAAAGACACCATGGTATTGGGCTTCAAGGCATTATCACGCACTGCCACATCACCAGGCCAGTCATGTGCAGGGCAGTAGATAAGTACTGATGACGCTAAACTTTATAGGCAGTGGACACATTGCCTTCACATAACGCGCAAGAGGAGGGTGTGTCACTCATCCGTATGTCTCCCTGGCAACTATACACATGACGCGAGGCTGCTTAGGGCCCCTTCCCCAGTGCAAGCTCACGTCCTTGCCAAGGTTAGTTCCTTATCCAAATAAATTGCACTATCTAAGCACAGCTCGACACTACATTTCTTGGAAGGAAAACTGGCAGATAAGTAGCATCACCTTCATGCCGCCCTGGTCGCCCCAATTGCTTGACAAGCACAATGTGCACTCACTCTGTGGAATGGGAGAATGGCACCGGGGAAGGGTTGGGGAAGTATTGCAGATGAGGCTCTTGCGAGCCGACGAGCACCGACTGCACAGAAAGAGAGCAGAGGAAATACAAAAGATTCATTTGCAATGCTGACCCGCACATAAAGTGTTCGAATTCAACAATGCACAAATGAGACACTAGTTTCTGTAGAAGAAAGGCACGAAAAAAAAAAAAAAAGATGATGGAGTAAGATTAGAATAAAACTACCCCAGGTTATTTATTTCAATGAAAACTGACCTATTAAATATCTTCAGCAGCAGATATTGCATTTCTGTTACATCGGCTGGACTACGTGGAGAGGTGGGCACTACTTGCAAGACAAATTGCAGTGTGATATTCGCTAACTAAACTTAAATAATTAAATTTGTAATTAATCCCTTTCGAGCGCAAGTATTACTTGCAAAACTGCAGCTACATAATAACAATGTAATATTTGTTCTGCTGAAATGCTGCACCTAAACCCAGTTTTGGGAAATATGTCTTCATCATCTTCTTTCTGAGGTTTTACGTGCCAAAACCAGTTCTCATTATGAGGCACGCCGTAGTGGAGGGCTCCGGATTAATTTTGACCATCTGGGGTTCTTTAACGTGCAGTACAACGCAAACACACGGGCGTTTTTGCATTTCCCCTCCATCGAAATGCGGCCAGGATTCGATCCCGCAATCTCGTGCTCAGCGGCGCAACGCCTTAGCTGACTGAGCCACCGCGGTGGGTAAAGATGTCTTCATAATATGCGGCAAAATGCACTGACGTCTCAGTTAAAGCTCATCAGTACTGCGGAGCTTAACCTTTTTAATCAGCTAACATCACTCGGCAATTTTTATTGCAAGTAGCGTCTTACAGTAGTCCGGCTAGACCGAATTGTGATGCATATCTACCCCAGGAGATCTTAAGTCTCTTTCCATTAAAACAGATAACCTGGTATATAGAAAACGTAGTAGCAATTTAGAAAAAGAAGATGAATTAAAAGCACAGCTAGGAGCCTGGAAACAGGAAATGATGCAGTCTCACAATGTAAAGCCAAATGCAAGTTGCGAGGCCTTTGTCCTAGCACTTGCATAAATCAATGATGGCATTGGGCAGTCAAAGCAGCTGCTCAAAAAAAACCTTGTAAATTTTACATCTGCTGAGGCAGCTACTTGAGAATGACAAAGACAAAAGACAACAAAGACAAAAGCCATAGGAATGTATGCGCTAAACTGTTCATAAAGTAGTTCACCTCTGCAGTGGGCAAAGCAGTGCAGTGGGAATGTGACAGATGCCAGAGCTCGTCAACAAAGCCTTATGCCACTGCCTGATGCAGTGACAAACTATCTGTAAAAGCCCATACAACAAGCCCTACCCATCACGTCAAATTGATAAAACATCCCTAACAACTATGTGACATTGATAAGTCACGAAATCTGGGCCCATAATTTCTGCTCACCAGTTCCCTACCTTTGGTTTTTGCAAAATTTGACAACGGCCACAAAACTAGCAGTTCCAAAGCTTTACGCGTGCGTGCACACACGCACACGTGCACGCAGACATTATGTATGTGTGTGCCCAGCAGACAAGTAAAAAAAAAAATTATGGACATTGCGCTCCAGCTAAATTGAACCTCTTTAGTACTCCATGCAGCTACATTTCACTCTAAACCTGTTCCTGCACATGTAAATACTTTTCTGAAGGCTCTGCAATTCTTGAAAGGATGGTCAATGTGCCTTGTTTCAACACCAATGGACACAATAATAGCTTTTTCCCATCTCGTAATGCTTGCAGTCAATAATTCACTTGTACATGGGCTCCAAGTCAGTGATTAAATCCTTTTCATGAAAAAACACAACATGATTGACTACAATGAACCGATATTTAATTACTCTGCAATTAGGTGGACTCACTCAAAAATGCACAATGCACCTCCTTGACATACTTTCAAAGCAGTCTCCAGTACGCTGGAATAAAACAGTATAATTTGACCCATTTATCGACAGTCAATCATTATATAAAATAAATTCAGTTACCATGGCGACGAAGCTGGCGACACCGTTATCTCTGGACTCCTACGCCTCGAATTGAAGCGTCGCTCCCGCATGATCATGCTTGCTCAGTTTCAGTGGCATACTACTGAAAACTTTGCTCCCCGCAACGCCGACGTAGGTCGCCCAAAAACCGAGAATAGCAAGATCCGCTCCTACACGCACACTTCTTCCAACGCGCATGCTTCTTCAAATGGAAGAAGGCGGTGGGAGGAGCAAGAAAAAGGACGGCGGGAACTCGCGCGCACGTCCACACCTGTTCTCAGATCGGAGGCACCACCCTATTCATCGAGGCTGCATCTCTATTGTTCGGCACGGCACTCTACGAGCCATTCATCACGTGGCATTGCCTGTACTTTGTTGCTACGACTTCAGTTTTCTTTTTTGTGCGTGTATTGTGCACTGCGTGCTGCGTTTGTCCTTGGACAAAAGCAGTTGCGGGCTGCAAATTAATTGGCTGAAGAAGTTGCAAAACCCTTTATCAGGCGCGCTATTGATTTTTTATCCTTTGATCAATCCCATTGCACTTTGCTCTAAATTAAAAAAGCATTTTGTTCCATACGATCTGCAATATGCCTTATGGGGCACTTAATAGCAGTTTTAATTATGTAGTAGGTTTCGAAGAATAATAGCTTTCGTCTGTAATAGCCGACATGTGTCCCTTCAACAACTGTTGTTCAGACCTCCACAACACTGCTGAAACAACTTTTGTACAGCACACACACATAAGTGTGCAAGTGTTGCATTTCTTGACAGAGAAAAAGAAGTTGATGGTGGTTCTACATAACATGCCAACCTTCTAGATCACTGTAGTCGGGTATTATTTTATTGAAAAAGGCAGATAATTGTGCAAGTTGGTTTAGCAGTTGGTCAGTACCGTATTGTCTCACTTTCTTCATCTTCAACTACCGAATTGAAAATAACTATTCCAATTCACCTCATACTTTCCCTGAAGTTTAACTAGCTGGAACCTTGGCAGACGAGCTACACAAGAATCAGGACAACCAAAAATTTTGCAAGTACTTGGCAGGTGAAGTGCAGAACTATGACCACAGCCTAAACCTTTGGCAAAGCTGGCTATGGACTGTCAAAATTTCTAGATCATGATCAACCATTCCTGAACTAGCAGCTACAAGGCACCACATATTTTAGTAATCTGTCTTGACCAACATGTAAGAAATTGCTGCACGTGGAACATGCCCTGCACGTACAGTCTGGCCCAGCGTTCAAAATATGCAGTCAGTATTGTACCATTCATTGCCGTCGAGATAAAGCAAAAAAATTCCAGAGAGATTTTTTTCTTATATGTACGCGTATGTACAATCAATCACATCAGCCACTTCGTTCCAATAAAGGCAAAGAAATAAAGGAAAGAAATACTGGCTTTGTTGCTGCTTAGGTGATGTTCCCTTTAACAATGAACCATACCGTACATGCTAGAGTGAAAGCAGTCATCTACACTACACTAGGCCACAAGATAATCGATGCACGTGTCCCGATTCATGAGCCAAAGCCATCAACAACAGCTCTTCACAGGCCCATGACATTACGACAGTAATCGCGCTCGCCTTTGTTCTGTGCACCACTACCTGTTTCTGCATCATGTGTGCCGGAGTTGCCCATCCATAACGTGCACATTCCACACACGCCGTTGCCCATGCAAACATGCTCTTGCATCACTAGTTTGTCAGTTATGCAGATGTGACAGGCACATAATGTGCTTATATCTTGCAACAGGGAAATGGTTATTAAGTGTCGTCATTTCTCTCATACATAATTCATATACACGCATGGAAAACTGTGTGTCAAGGGCATTTAACCAACGGCCGGCAAATGCTACAGAAATAGCTGGGCCCTGAATGCACTGTGCAGATGAAAACATTGAACTACACCTAACAACTTATTTTTTCACTGTTTTCTTTGTTTCTTTTTTCTTTTGCTTTGCTGGCATGAAGTCTACAAATGAACTATGAACTACCTATAAATGGACACCACTAAGAATGAATGGACACATCCAACAGGCCTGCAAACACAATGGCTGGCGCTGAGTCCCAAAAGAGCCAATATAACTTAATTGTGTAATTTCACTTGAACAGATATAATATAATAAGTATGCGCGCACACCACTCCAACCGGTAAAACAAACAAAAAACTAACAAAAAAAGAAGAAAAACGAAAATATTGCTTGCAATAAAGCTTTCTTAAAACTGCTCTTGGAAAGCTAGACAACAGGGTCAAAGATAAAAAGTATATTTTTTATTTAGCTCTCCGTATAATATTTTTTCTCCCCTTCAAAATGACAGGCAAATGTTGACTTTAGCACCTGGCGCACCAGAACCTTCGCGCTTAATAAAGAAAAAAAAAAAAAAGCAAAACCTGCAGTTTCAAGGACTGTGGGAAGTGCCAGCTGCTGAACATTACTCTTCTGGGAAAGCGAAATAAAAGACAAAGAAAGACGTAGGTGTGTGGCAGTGCGCGCAGCTGGATGGTATCTCACACACAGGCTTCGCAAGTGCACGAGCTCTTTTTTTTTGGAAATCATGCACACCCTGTTGCCTTGTCTGGTTTCCATTCTGGAGCTACGCTCATCGCACCCCATTCAACAGTTTCACCCCCAGCCTCGAGAGAGTTCCTCGAAGCCTGCCTTTTGAGAACTTGCTCTGTGCCTAAGAAGCATGCTTCTGTATATGAATGTATTAACACGACGCATCGGGCCGGCTGACGATGATCTATTGCAAGAAACTTTGCTTAAAGAAGTGCTGACAACGTTTCTGACCGTTATTTTTCGGGAGTCAAATTAAATTAAAAAAGACAATAATAATTTAAGTTCTGGTGTTTCACACGTGAAAAACCACAATCTGATGAGCCGCACCATAGCTGGAGACTTTGGATTCATTTTGACCATCTAAAGGTCTTTAATGTGCATCTAAGTCTGAGTACACTAGCGTTTTTGCATTTTGGCGATATCAAAATTCAATTGCCGTGGTTGGGAATTGAACCCACAACTTCGTGCTTAGCAGCACAACACGACAGCTGCTAAGAACACCGCGGCGGGTGTATCGTGATGCCATGATATATTGGCTCACTTTGTCCCTGCGATTGCTGCGGCAGCCACACATGAACGAGAAGAAGTGAACACAGCAATTTCACCGATTTTTTTTTTTATGACCAACTTCATCATTTTCATGATTAGCCTTATTGCTACGCAACATCAGAAAATTTTCTCCAAGTCACGACATCACAATAGGGTCGATGACACCAGGTCTGGGTATTCGGAGACCAACTTTATTTTCAAGATATCTTGTGGCTGCTTCTCAACCTTAGTGCTCTGCTAGAAGCGTATCGTACATTTTATAAAACATCAAACATTTTGTGCCAGAGCTGCTAAAGAGAACAACCTCAGGGCCGGTGTAATGTAAACCTATTCCAATCTGTTTTTATTTTAATTCGGCCATTAGCCCACCATGATTGGTTAAAATGGCTCGAACTCTGTCCATATATATGAGCTGGTCCCAAACCATTCTGACCTATCAGGGAGGGCTAATGGCCAATTTGGAATAAGAACAGATTGGAATAGCTTTACATTATACAAGTCTAGGTTGTGTGCTGTTTTCATCCTTTTTGTGTCCTTGTCTTAAGCGGTACTGCTCGCAATGGATCTATAACAGAGCTAACATATTTAACCAACTTGTCACAAGGGACCAAAATGACGACAAAATCTCTATAACCATATAAATGGGTTGAAGTCTGTTTCACAGAAACTTGTATGTCAAGAAGAAGAGGTCATCAATGTCTTCGAAAATAAAATAAGGTAATCACTGTATTCTGTCAGCACTGACATACAGAGCCAAAACTTGAAGGACAACCAAAGAACTTAAAAGGAAGCCAAGAGGCATGTTTGAGACAATGGAAAGAAAAGTGAGGGATAGTGTAGTAGATTACACTCTGATGATGAATTAACTGATGCAGTTTAGCTCCTCAACTGCTGTGATAAATTCCCCAAAAAATTAGAAGTGAAAAAAAAAAAAAACAGCATTGGCAAAAGTCATTGTGTATTATTTTCTTGGCAAAATTACAAGAAACTGAACACATACACATGAGCGAAAATTAGCAAAAATTTAGAACGATTATTCACAACCAGAGGATGCTCGTTGTGACGGCAAGTCATTGGCAGTTAAGGGGTTAACATTACAAGCAACACAGGGTCTATGAAGCAGAGGACTAAACACTAAACTCTAAATCACTAAACGTGACCTTCACAGTTCGATGCCTGTATAGCCTTGGCTACCAGCAAACTTTTAAAATCCCCCTGTAGCTAGTTATTACAACAAAATTTATAAAGAGAGCGAAACTGCCCCCCTGAGAGAAATCAACTGCAATTATAACATGGATGGGTTTACTGGTAATGCTTGCAAATGGCTGCACTGTAACCAGACCCTAACACAAAAGAGTTTGCAAGGGTTCAAGTTAACGGTGCGCACCGGTGAATCTGACTACCTAGAACAGATGAATCGCACCCTATGGAAGGTGTGTTATCCTGAAAAGAGCATGCGAGTGTGAAAGAGCTAGCTGATGCAAATGAGAGCCAGGTTGAGCAGCCCGTTCCCCAATTTCCTCACAGAACCCATGGCAAATCTGTGAGAGGCTAAGAGAGGAGGACCTTGAGCGAGGTTCGACAGAAAGAAAAGACGCAGTGCCTTGACAGCCGCTTCTGGCTGGTGAGTCAGGTGCGCGAAGGTGCGCTCAACTGGCCCTGCTGCCGACGGCGAGCAGGCCGCTAAATTTAGCTCCAGCCACCCCACCATTTTCCCCTCCTCTCCTAAGCCCTCTCCTCTCTCTTCCGCCCTTTCTCTGCGAGATCCCTCGTGCACGCGGTGGTTCTTGTCCACTCCACATTTGGCAGTTGGGTCAGCGCGGTGGCTCCTTAAAAAGCAACCGGGGAAGACCTCCCTTCTCTTTCTGTGCGCCGTGACGTGGGCGAGAGAGCCACCTCCCGAGCGCCTCCCGGTACTGCTTTCGGTTCCAGAGGGTTATGAGACTGGGTGGTAGCTGTCAACTGGGGCAGGCACGTGGCTTGGAAGGCCGCAGGGCACTCGTCAAAAAGCCGAGCCTCAAAGGTGGTTTAAAGGAACACTGACACACTTAGTCAAGGTTGTAGAAACTGACACTTGTTTTTCGCACACAAAAGGATGACAACTGGCGAGTATGAAGGTCGTGAAACGCTTATAAGATACTTTAATTTGATACCAATGTTGCTCTCAAAATATTAGACTTGGGTCTCATCGACATTATCGTAACATCATAAAACGGAGCAACCTTTGCAGACATTACTTGCTGCACCTGTGCGTGGCTGTTGCAGCAATCGCAGGAAAAGAGCCAGCTTGTGCATCATGATCTCATGACACACCTACACCATCTGTGCCTAAATAAAGACAAGTTTGTAGAAACAAGAGCTACGATAAATTATCTAGGACATTCTGACACTTGCCAGTATCTTTTCTAGGGTATTCGAGGGCTTGGACGTTCATCCTACATAAATAAATGACAATTTAAGAAATGTTGTGCTCCCACTCCACTGATGCTGCAACATATTACTGCAAGTGATCTTTAAAATGTATATACCTAGCCTTGAGGCTATGGCATTTTCATTATCTGTACGGTACAGCAAGAAATATAAATGATGTCAAAAACTGCAATGACCCAAGTTTGTGTGAACGGCAAAGTAAAAACTGTCCATGTCATGGCGGAAATCGAAGCTCTCTTGTGCAGAGCTTAGAGCTCAACCCTAGACGAGAAAATGGCGACCTGCGAGAATGCACTCACGCAAATTACAGAAACAACTAAGCCTATGGCAGATCACCTGCGGCAAATAGCATAATTCTAGTCACTGAGCTGGATTACCATGAGAGGTGGACATTACTTGCAAGAGAAAGTGAAATGCATAACTGACTAATTAAAAAGTTCATTAAGTTTTTTTTATTAAATACTTTACGCCACATATTGCAATTGGCAAATCGTAGCTGGTGAGTTCGCAACACATATCCACTTGGAACGAATTTTCAGGGTGACTCCAGTTCCGTAAACTACAATTTCATAATTTGCAATATGTGCCATAAAGTAATTAATTAAAAAGGTAATTGGTGAATTATAGTTAATTATTGGATTATGCATTTCGATTTCTCACATGGGTAACATTTGCCGCGTCGAGTAATCTATCTCAAGGACTAAAATTACACTATCTGATACAGACGATATTTAAAAATTCTGTATAACCTAAAAAAAAAAAGCACCTTGTATAGTATAGTCAACGAAGAAGCCACCACTGCACAAGATCTCGTAGTGAAACATTTTCATCATGAAGTGCAGTGCAACGAACATTCATCTGCTGCAAAATTTCTTTTTTGCTTGTAGGGGATAACATTTTAAAACTTTTTATCAATAAATACTGCGTTATCTATTTAAATGATAATGGAACTATTCAAGATCTTCACAGTGATGCTAGCAGCAAAATTTAACCAATTAACTTAATTTCTTTAGATCACATGTTCCAATCGTGGAATTAAACCCGAGCAGTAATGAACTAATAGTAGTTTAGCAGAAATATTGTGCCTAGCTCTAACCAGCCTTGAGAAATCCATCCTCTAAAGCTGTAGTGAAATGCATTGGTGTTCCAGTTGGCGCCTGTCAGCCCTTTGTTTTCCCCAGTGCTGATCGGTGTTAGCTGGAACATCAGCTCCCATGACAGAGTATCTGGCTAAACAAATGCACTTCAGGCCAACCACTCAGCCCTTCTTAATAAGAAACTTTTGAATTCTTTTCTTCTCCTTTGGCATGAAGACAAGAAATACAAGTCTTAGAACTACTTTAGCACGCACTGTAACTAAAAGTAGGCACACATATGGGTTTTTTTCTCCCTTAATTAAGCCAGCACGGAGAGGAGGTTCACCGTGTCAAGGCTAACTCTGGCACGAAATATGGCCCAAAAGTGGGACACTTCAAGAAACCAGACTCGCAGAAACAAAGCGATGTGACCCAGCCGTGTGGGTCTGCCGAAAAAAAAAAAAAAAAAAACAAGCTGCACTCTGGGCTTTGAGCGGAGAGCCATCCAGTGACACAAGTTTGCAGGAGAAAAAAAAGTGCAAGGCGACCATAAGCAGCGTCCGAGAGCAACTCTTTGAAGCCTGCATATTTCTTCAAACTTGCTCTACATCTGTACTTTTTTTTGGCCTCGACTTGAGCAACCCTGATGCCATGACGTAGCATACGGGTGTTTATTGGTCAGTTGCCTGTTCTAAGTTAACATAATATACGACGCCTGTGGTTGAAATGATGTTTCACATTTGCCAAAATGGCCGTGGGATACTGCTGGTTAACACTCCTAGGGCTAACCTTGTACACAAGTGTTCGAGAAAGTTTACGAGAGGATGGCCACTACACTAGCTTAATGGTAAAGCACTACACGCATAATGCGAAAGATGCAAGTCAGGCTCCCACCTGTAGCAAGTTATCTTTTCGTCAGCTTTCACTTCCCTTTCCCTTATTATTTATACATTTGAATTAATTAGTATGACAGTTTCCCGTACGCTTTTTTTTTTTTTTGGCTTCATTGTTTCATTTACTTCACAAGGTTGTTATCTCCGAAATTGTCATTCCTAGGAAAGACAAACTGGGAGTTTGCAAAAAGGCCAAGTTACTGACACCAGTCAATTCTATGCAATAAGTTTAACAAGCTGGACGTGAATACATTACAGAGGTTAATGCTCTCAGTGCTATTGGAACACATGTAGTGTTTTCCTTCTCCAATTTTCATTACTTTATTCATTTATTTATTCTACGGGCCACTTTTCTCTAATGAGCCGGCAAGTGCTGTACTCCTTTATGTGACAGCTCTTCCCCCCCTCTCTTTTTTTTGTATTCTCTCAGTGATCATTTTATGTTTGCAAACCTAACAAACAACCACTTGATGGCTTTAAAATCTACCAGAGTGGACAACAATGCAATGCCTAGAGCTATGCGGGGCACTTGGTCTATTTCTGGTATCCTGCTCGCCGTGTCATAAATGCTTGAGTTCACTTTGGCTTCACTGGAAGCAAGTGGGATAAGAATCCTCCAACAACTTCAATACATGCTGCCAGCCAATTCCTAGTTTTTCTCGACAGCAGACACCTCAAACCACACAACCAACCTTTACGGGGCCAAGTACACTGTGTCAGTGGTTTTGCAACCAAACCTGCGCATGCACAATTTTTATAGGGCAATGTGTCAATACCCTCTGACATGTGCACAGTTTTTATAGTGTCACCAGTAACGCGTCAATGTCCAAGGGACCCCTCTTGCATACAAGCCACTTTTATGGAGCGGCTGTATTACGCAAAGGGTCAGTTAGCTGGAAAAACTGGGCCAGAAATATCACTCGGGAGCACAGTGCAATTAGCAATGCCCGCTACACGTCGACGACTTTCTCAACAGAAGCAGCGGCAGCAGCGCTGCCAACCTTGCAATTTGGTTGACAACCCTTATCGGGACGGCCCACTTTGCCTGTACAGCCAGATGGCTGGCTTGCAAACAGGCCTGGCTCCCCCGGTAAGAGGACACATACTACTGCACACGAGCAGCTCTCCCCATGCGGAAGAAAGAGCACTGCTGATTTTCATGGAAAGGCACGAAAAAAATGAAAAGAAGTCACGAGATAAACAGCATGGCGCTGTCGATCACTCACCTTCCTCGTCTGGAGACATTGAGCTCCTTCTGTAGATAAAGAAAAAAGAAAGAACAGAGATGGCAGGTGAGATAAGGATTTTTCTTTTTTTTTTTTCTTTTCAATGGACTCGCAGACACTCAACAGACTGCTTGGGCCGTCAGACACTGTCATATCAGTCAGGTGACGAAGCCCTTGCCACCAACCCCCCTTAAAACTCGAGTCGCGTTAACTCGGGTCACGTTATCTAGGGTCACGATACTCAACCACAGCACACCACCTCCTTCCTTGCATCTAACAAGAGATGATCTGATTTCCCAATAACCAGATCAGCGTAAAGTGTTAAAAAGAAAAAGATAGCAAATTTGCTTGCTGATAAACAAACCACTACTGCATCTGAGTGGACTTGAAGGACGACTCACTGATTCATGGAGGAGAATAATAAAGAAAAAAAAGCATACACACACAGAAAGCAAACGAGTAGCATGAAAGAAACAAATGCCACAAAGAGCAGAAAAAGAAAAAGGAAAATTGCCGGGTGTTTTCTCTGTGCAACTAAAACTATCATCTTTGAGAAACAGGCGGCAAACAACGGATTCCTGAGCACCGCAGTTCAATGAACTCAGGTGAGTAAGGCTCTCGACGCATGTTGGTCAGGCCAGAAGAGAACTGCGTTGACACTGATGGGCCTCGTGAACACTTGCTTTCCGCGCTACTAGGTGGTGACTGGCATCAAGAATATGTGCGCCTGCTCTCAATGTGGGCATGACAGCAAAAACATTCTGGTATAGAGGCGGTAAATCTCACAAATGGAAAGGCACACAATGCCACTGAATGAAAGGTGACCAAAAATGTGAATGGTTACTTGGAGCACTCTTTCATGTACTGAGGTATATTAGTGGAAAATCAGAACCTTGCTACGAATTGCAGTTTCTTACATTATTACTCTTTTCCAAATACCTCTAAAACCAGAAGAGAGGTAAGCTAGTGGCCACCACACTGGTGGTTGGGTTCCCACCAGCCTCAAGAAAACAAGAATGACAGGTGAAGTGAAATAAGTTTGATAATCTCAGTGCCATCAAATCGGGGCAAAGGGAAGCAAAGAACTTAATTGTAACAATGCTTAGATTAACACGCCTGACTAGCAATTTAATGGTGCTGTCCACACCCTGCAGAAATCATGCATGGCCTACAGCAAGCAGTGCAGGACCTCAGGTACTAATGTCTCAGGCTTTCACACAATTAGGTTACATGCTTCAAAAGTGGCATGGGATGCCTTTACAAACACGTGAAGCTTGACTCAATGGCTTATTTCTCATCATATCTCCATCTCTAGTGCATTTAGAGCTGAAAATCATAACAAAGCATGTACAGCATGCAAAAGCATGCAGGACTTGACAGGTCTCTCAAATTATTTCATTTGGCTGGCGTGCATGCATGCCAAGCACCAATTTATTTTCTGTACACACATCATCCATTTCATCTGGCTAACTTGTCATAAACCACACACATTATATTAATACACATATCATGGAGCCTCACGGACAATTTCACATGGCGAGCACACATGCCAGCAAGGCAAGTGACAAGCCACTAGACAAAGAGAAAACCTTCCAGGCCCACTCCAAGAGAGGTCCTGGGATTCACTTCGAAAAGAACTGTTCCTGGCAGGTTGCCCTAGGCACAGAGAGGTTTGTTTTTCCACCCGACTTTGTGCACAGTCCCCCAAACTTATCAGTCACCCGCACAACAGGACGATGGATCCAGCAATGGGAGGGGTGAGGGCCGCTTGCACGCACTTGATGGATGGGACGGACCAAGGGTCGTCGAGCAATGAGGCACCGAGCAGATTGAGAGTCGGAAAGGGACCCAAAACAAAGTAATACTCGCCGGCAGTTCAAACAAAAGGATGAGAGGGAAAAAAAAGAGAACAATAACAAATAAAAGATAGCAAACGAAAACAAACTTGAGGAAGTTGAAACTTCCCAGCCTTTATATCCCCCTCTGCTGGAAAGGAAGCTTCGACAGCAGGAATCAACAATCTTCGCATTCTTTGGCTTTTCCTGTATGTTATGCCAAGATTCCTTTGCGCTACACTTGGAGTGCAGCAAAGAATGTGAGGAATCCCGGTGTGGCCTCGCAAAGAATTCTGAACAGAAAGTGGAAGCAGCCGCTCAATTTTTCATTCTTGAACATCTACAGCTGACACAAACCAGGGCTCCTACACCTAACAGTCATTCTTGTGGACCATCACAATTTTTTTTCTTTCTTGCGGTACTGCATTATTAAGAGTGTGTTGCAGCTACACCATGCAATATCAGTACCATGCATCTTTCAAGACTGGACCAACAATCTTGCTAAAGCAGAAGCCATAAACGAACAAAGAAACAATTTACCTAAGCAGCATACAACCTTGCAGGAAAAGTAAGAAAGCTGTGAACATGTACAATGAAGTGATAATGCAGCATACGAATGGAGTAAAATAGTTAACTGAATGTCATGCCCCCCCCCCCCCCCTCAACTATTCAGATCAACAAGCTTTTACAAAACAGTTTCTTTTGACAGGGGTTAGCGTTCTGTTAGCTTCATTTGAAACAGCTTTCATTTGATTGAATGCTTTGTTCTCCACACCATTCAGTAAACCTTTTACTAATATACTGCACTGATTTTTGCAATTACTAAGGTAGCTGGAATAATTTAAAGACCAACGAGAACAGCTTGTAATATGCGAATTTTTCTATTACAATGGTAGGCTTTCATTGTAAAAGCATATTACAATTGATTTTATTGTTCCTTTATGTTCGAATCTGTTTGTTGCGTGCTCTCCTCACAACATTTCTTCAGAGCAGCCACATATTCATCATTAATAGCTAGTTCAATTTATCCCCCATTTTTATGAGCACAAATAATCAATACGTGTGTCCGTAAACCTAGATCACATTTTGACAGTGGCATTCAACCACAGGTTAATTAAGTATAATTCTGGGCAGTTCTTTTCCTGCAGAACACCATGAAAGCCATCTTACAGCTGTCGTTCACATGGTGACTAAACGAAACTGGTAATTACAATTCAAACAACTGTCCTGGCAAATTACTATTCAGGAGGCTAATACCAGAAGTCATAAAGCCATTCGAAGCCGCAAGGATGAAGAATTGGCACCTTGTGTCCCACTCAATTTTGCAGTGACAAGATGGTCTACGACTCCCAAGTTCAGAAAAAAAAAGATTGTGCAGAAACTATCAACTACGATTATCAATGTAAACGAACAGCCCGAATAAAGGAACGAGCGAGCGAACAAAAAAGAGAATGTTTTCCTTTCTGAGAGAGAGAGAGAGAAAAACATTTATTTAGACCATCGAGATCGTTGATCTTCAGGACGAGTGGGTGGTGTCCTCATTCCAGGATTCCACTGGCCATGGCTGCTCGACGTACTTGCTGGACGAGAGCTTCTTGTCCCGCTAGGGTATCGCCGGTCAGCTGTACCTCCCACTGCTCAAATGACGTGTTAGGCATCTCCACGAGATGTGAAAGAGTGTAGGGCGTGTGTCGCCACACCAGGGGCAGATGACGCAATATGTTTGTGGGTATATTTTGCTGTATCTGTGTAGGTTTGGGAATGTGTTCGTTTGGATAAGTCTGAGGGCTCTTGCCTCTTCAGTGCTGAGCTTCAGTGCTGAGCTTCAGTGGTGAACAAGGCCGAAAGAGCCAAAGAAAGTTATTCGCTTTAAAAACTGGGCAGACACCATCCGGTGACGACTTTCAAAGTCAAGCAACAGCTTCCCGGCAGACCTTCCAAGGTATGCTGCTGAAGCTGCACTTATTAGTAAGCTCTATCTGTTAATATTAGGAGTTATGTGGGTGCTGTGACTTGGCGTTGCCTGGAGGCAACGCCAAGTTAGAGCCTATGCTACTGATCACATTGAAGCCCTTGCAAGCACATATGTGTGCACACGACCAGCGCATGTGCACTGGTATCATATCAGCCTACAGAGTCGCCACCTTTCGTCAAATTGCCTCTGGGATCAGCCCAGCTTTGATCACACGTCTCCAAGATTGGCCCAGTTTCAATGGCCAAACAGCAGTCCATGCAAAATGGAGCGAAGAGCCATAGAAGGCCTCACTTTGCAAAGTTTTGCCGCTAACAAAGTTAACGCAAGCGCTTCCCTGTGTACGCTTTGCTTCCAACTGCATAAACAGCCGCCCACTGACCCCCCGCCTCCCTAGTCGTGACACACACAGACAAACAAAAGTGCAGCGGCCTGCACAGCTGCTTGGAAAGAGGCAGCTCTCTCAGTGGAGAGAGTGACATGACCATTGTCCTCTTCAGCTGCCTCGTACGTACGCGGAGAGTGACACAGACGGCTTGGCCCAAGGTACACACTGACACCTCGTGAGGAATGGGTGCGTAGGTGGAACCTATTAGCACGTTCCACTTGAGGCAAGAAAAAGACGCTTTAATCTGACATACAGCCCTAAACCAAAGAGCGCGAAAAAAGAAAATATATGACCCCTTTGGCAATGTCTCGAACACTGCAAAATCCAACAGTGTTCATAAGCTTTAATATGATCTAATTGGCTGTGACAATATGTAAGTATCTATGTCGCTAAGTTTCTCCTCGTCTCACTGCATTTTACTCATTATCCATTGAAGTAAATTTGATTAAATTTGTTGATATAAAAAAGAAAGAAGACAATTAGAACGTAGATTTTGTATCCATGCAATCAATTTATAAAGACATCCCAAATTATACTGACGCAGATGGAGCAACATGTGCGTATGCCTTGTACCGGTTATTTTTCCTGATGTAATAAGAATATTTATGCGCTTGACACATACTGGATGGTGAAATGACAGTTGGCCCCGAGATGAAGCTTCCTGTTAAGTTCCCGGTAGAATTGCAACAAGGTAGTGTAATAACCTACAGACAAGGTCACTGAGCACATTTTATCTAACACTTTATTATCTATTACCTTACTGTCTACAGCAATTAAGCACAAATAAAGTAAAAATACTCCACTCAAACTGTGGAGCTATGCTCGCAATAGTCTCAATGTTGTGTTTGGAATGAAAACATGACCTTTGCTCAATATTCACTGGCCACCACTGCACTCTGGCCATACATGCTAAAGCATTAAAAAATGCTCAGAAATTGCATGTACACTAAGAAAGACATTATTTGTGCCCCTGAGCACTGCAGCCACGAGACTGGTCCACTCTGCCTGTACTCATGCAGAGTAGTTCAATTAGTAAGAAATAATTAGGCAAGCACCTGATTCCAGACAGTGCCATCAGAGATTATTTGAGTTCTCAACTTGAGATGCTCTAACAGATGCTGTTTAAACACTTGCTATTTAAACACTTGCTAGTTATAAACGTGTAAACTTTCAATTCAATTGCATTCAATCTAATTAAAATTCAATTAAAAACTGTCGAATTTGAACAATTTCGGCCAGGAAATTAAGGGCATAGATAGAAATGTCTGCTCCCTCAACACTCAACAGAATTAGCTTGTCTTTCTCTAGTGAATTGAAACAAGTTTTATTCCATTAGGTTCCCCTATGGTCAAATGAAAACGTTTGTGTTTCAGTAGATAGGGTAGTGCGCTTAAAACTTTCTCTCAAGCAGAGTAAATGTGTTGTACATTGTTTTTCACGATTAATTATGACCATGTAAAATTGTTAAGCTGCACAGCTTAAGCAAAACATGCAATGAACATTTCCCAATTACGCATGAAGGCGTCTTAAGCGGAGGCAATTAAATCCAACATGGCTTTCTCATTCCACACAGAAACACTACCAGCCCAGTCAACTACACAGAAATGCATCTGCAGAAAACTCCAGGGTCTCTAACAATGTGTTCAATCACTACTTCATGGCATAAAATGTGGATGCACATTCGTTTCCATGAGCCTGCCAACACTCGCAGTGCTTCATTGCCAGAGAGTTATTAGCATATGAGTTTTCTGAACTATCAGCATAAAATCATGCATATAGCTGGCCCTTAGCAATAAATCGTAAATTGGGGTTCTTGCTTCTTGTTATCAAGAAGCCATTGCACCTACATCTAATCTGTCTGCTCTGACAGCCCCAAAGCACATAATGTTGAGAGCCAAGTAATTTCACAAAGGGAAACATACCAGAAGGTACATTGTCTCGCCTAATGAGCTCCCAAAGCCAGTGTCATGTCAATCAAACAGGTTTAAGAATGCAAGTTCATGACATATGGACATGTGGCTGCATTAACAAACCAACAAGTAGCAACGATAAAACATGCCATCATGATGACAAGAACTGCTGGCTGCCGCACTTGAACGCGCGACATTAACCGCCCTCGTGAGCAAATTCTTTTCATGCTGCAGAGTTCCTTGCAGTCCCTCAAAAGAAGAACCGCGTTTTGAACTTCTGAGCTGTCCTTCCCGACATTCATGTTTACAACATACCACTGACAAAGACGCACAAAATGTTCTGAAGAGAGCCGCGAAACGAAAGTTGGAATGTCAAGAGCTTGCTGCATTTAGATGTCAATAAATGTAACATGGGTGTCTTTGTTGTGCCAGTAATTAAATGACATTCAGATGCTTGAAGTGCCAAATAATTGCGATTCAATTAATGATGATATTGCTGCACAAAAACAGATTGCAAGGAATAAAAAAAAAAAAAAAGATTCCAGGGTTTCGCATGCCAAAACTATATATGATATGATTATGAGGCACACCGTTAATTTTTACCACACGAGATTCTTTAATGTGCGCCCAAATCAAAGTACATGCGCATTTTTGCCTTTTTGCATAAAACACATGTCAATGTGCATTTTGCAACATGCCTACCATGGAATCCCATTGCAGCAAGCTTTATGAAGGTTCAATGGCAATGGTAGAAGCTAGTGCAGTACAATCACAGTGCTGTCAAAGCAGCAGCTCCAGTTGGAAGCGAAACAATTGCACAGAAGCAGAATGCACAGCTCTAGCTCTGTGAAGCAAACGTCTGCATGTACATGTCAAGTCGTAAGTAGTCATGTCGCAGGGTCATCAGTCTCCACATCCTAAATGGTTTGAGCACCAAGAACTATGCAGCACGAAGAGCGAAAACAATGGATGCTGCGTCAAGGACTGCAGCAGTGGGATGGTATGTGCCCTCTCCACTACTAGCTGCAACTAGAATGCAGCACTGATACTCAGCAGTGGCAGCAAAATAGAACAAAACAAAATGAAATAGAAAGAGTTAGGTGGATGACAGCGATCAGACAACTCACAGCTTGTTGAATGCCCATGCATGTTTCCCACATGTGACTCGTTACGCGAGTAACCAATCACAAGAGATAGCTCAGCTGCACAATGTGAATAGAGAACTCCGAGGGCGTAAAAAAAAATAAAAAGATAAAATGCAGAGCCCTTCCACTAATGTGAAGATGGAAGCCAGCGAAGCTGTGACTATGATGGGGCTGCTGTAGTGAATATTGCTATTGTGAATTTATATATTATTATTGATTATACTGAGCGTCTTTGACATATCAGTCAAAGAGCAAAGACACCGGTGTCTTGTTTTCCCCCGGCGCGATGGCCAAGTAGTGCATTTGCTGCGCCAAGTCCACCCAATCGTCATAGACTAGTGTATGAGCCACAGCGTTCATAGCCGCAGAACACTGCATGGCAGCGTCAGGATCCTGTGATATCTCTCCCGCTTCTGCTCTCGGCCGCTCATACCCACATATCCAACACGGGTATAAGCCACACGTGATTTCTTTCTTACCTTCCTTCTCTCTTTCTTTGTTTGTTTGTTTCTTTCGTTCCTTCCTTCCTTGTTTCTTTCTTGTCCCTGGCTCATACCCGCATATCCAATGCCGGTATGCGCCACACGCGATTTTATTATCGTTAATCGTGATGTAACTGACGAGCATGTGATGTTATTGATGTCATGACCTATCAGCCATGTTAGTCATCCATTTTGACACCTGTACTAAGGCACAACTGGCGGGAAACCGCCACGCACATGGAGCCGAAATGCTGATGATGACAGCTTTTTCTACATGCAGACATGATCCTGGGGGAACTAGCCCTTAACAGCTTGGCTGTAAAAATTCAACGCTCTGTCAAGATTCCATTTTGCGTATTTTCGAGGATGTCATGATACCCTACGTGGAACAGTTTGGGTCAGTGACCAAGTCAGTACATGTATGTTTACATTCCGACTAACCTGACTTATTGAGCTGGTTTTTTGCCAAACACTTGATCGCATTAAACTCAGGAGGCCTTTTGCACATTTTCCTTCACTTCCTCAATGCTGCTGAGTTTGTTGGCATTCCTGATCACCCTCTGTCGCAAGTCATTGGAATTGATGGCACAATTCCGATGACTTGCAATGAATTGATCGGATGGCGAATGCGCAAATAAGATGCGGTGAAGGCACTTCAAACGCTTTTGCTACTTAGCTTTAACAAAAAAAGAAAAAGCGCATACAGGGACTTTAGGTTAGCCCAGATGGGAGAGCGACCACCTTTGAAAGGCGTTGGTCCCAGAAAACCGAGTAGCGCTAAAAAGACAAGGACAGGCTTAAGAAGGACAACACACCGTCTGTGTGCATACACTGTACATCTGTTCTCGTCTTTTAAGCTCTGCTCAGTCTCACCGTATGACTGACCAACTAGCCTGGATTGCGGCCTTGATTGGTTTCATGTTTCGATTCCTGGACCAGGTCGACATTTCTTCAACTGGAGCGTTTTGTTTCTGAAAAACCTTCATGGGTTCCCTTTGAAACTTCGTGCTAGTCTTATGTGGATGACACTTTTTCCATTTCATGTACCTTCTGGCTGTCCAGGCCTCTTTGTTCGCGATAAGATTGCCTTTTTCTTTTTAGATCTAATTTATCAATCCAACTTATTGTTCCCTCTTTAGTAACTGTTAAAATAATGGCAGTAACTGCTGCCATGTGAAAGTCAGTTTTGAACGCGTTTCCTCCAAAGAAACTTCAAGCATGACATATATCACAAGAAAAACAGCTCCTCGGGTGAAGCTGGAAGTGGATTGACAAGACAAAAAGTCAAAGTACGGAGAGGCAGAGAGAGAGAACACAGACAGAGTGATGCAAGCATTGCATTTTTTGGCAGTTCATGCCCCCTTTGCCACCACGTGACTGTGTGCTTGTGCCAAGTCTGTTCTCTGTCGCAGCCACCAGCACAAGAGAGAACAGGCAAACTACGTCTTGGCAAAGTGGCTTTCATCACACTTTCGTCACGCGCGAGAGTTGTGCCAGCATCAACGCTGTATGCTTGGCCTGCCAGGAGCCCCAAGTTTCGGGCAACGACACAGACGCAAGGTGCAACCTCCTGCACTCTCCACAGAATTTTTGGGTGGGGAAAATAGAATGCTGTCAGGTCTGTGCAGGAACAAAGGAACTACTACTTGTGGTACTTTTAACATTAACTCTCTAAAGGATCACTAATATGAAGCTCAGTTATTGTTAGACTGCACATGTGGAAATACATGCCGATTCCGTAAGTGAGGGGGTATTGGTAAGTCAGAAAAAGAAAATGCAGAAACTAAAGACACGTGGCAACAGCAATTTGCTAAAAGTGATGTCCACATCAGCGACAATTTCCTCAGAGTAATGGGAACCAAACTGCCTGTGCCATAGTGCAAGTGCCAGAAAGTAACCGCTGACATCACGGCTGCGAGACTTTTTTTTAAACCACCTATTCCCACATCGTGGTGTGGAATAGATGGTGTTAACTGCAACACCTTAAAATCCCAACAGTGCCAGCTTAGTGCTAGCTATTGGCCAAAGCAGCACATAGGCTATGAGAGACACCGTAGCATAACGATTCATATGATTTTAACCCCATGTGGCTTGTTTAATGGGGACCTAAAGCTTGGTACACGAGATTTTGCATTTCATCCCCCCTGGAATGCAGTTACTGGAGTTCGGAATTAAACTTGCGACCTCATGAGCAGCTGTGGAATGCCATAGCAACTGAGCCAGCACAGCTGATGGGGCTAATGAAATAAGTTAATTAATCAATAAATTATTATTACACTGCTTTCAAAAGTAAATAAGGACTCAGTTTAGCAGGTTTGGGCACCTTTTGTCTGCAGAAAAATCACAAGTATGCAAAAAATAATGTGAGAAGTTGCGAAATACGCTGATGCCTCCCAATCAGAGCTGTAGTTTAGGAAATTCAGAAAGGGAAGTTTGACCTCTGTTTCATTCAACTGTCAACCTTATTTTGCTAAGGAAATACAGTGTATTTTCAGAGAATATTCAACCAGTCCAAGCTGATTGGGCATTGCTCTACGACTTTCCTTTCTTCCAAACATATTTACCACCATTCTCCAAGTGCATTGAACAGCTGCGGAGATGTTTCTGCATGTTATTGTGGGGCGTGTAGAAGTGATGCTTTTTGAATACAATAAGGAAGTGGGAAAAAAGAGAAAAGAAACCCTGGTTTCCATGCAATCCATAACAGGTTGTTGCAGGTTCTGGGACTTGAAACCAAAAGAAAATCTGGTGTCCATGCAATCCATAACAGGTTGTTGCAGGTTCTAGGACCCGAAACCTTTTCTTCTATCTTTTCCACAATTTGTGTGAATTTTGTTGCACAATGAAACTTGACGCCTGTGGATGAATACGACACCCAGTATCAGAAAAGTAGGAAAATGTTACTTAGCATTCACTTTTCGTTCCTGGATAATATTCATCTCCTTGAATATACTGTCACAACACAGGTTATATTACAGGGCTTTAACACAATGGGATGAAAGTTTCAACAAATTTCACAACATTTGAGTATGCTGGATTTTTTCACATGTGCAGGCTGTTTTCTTCAAGCAACACTTGAAAGCCTTTTGGTGAAATCACTGGGTGTCTTAGCATTAAAAAGCCCAGTGAAGCTAAGGCAATATGTCTGCTGGCAGAGTCCAAGACATTATAAGGAAATCTGCATGTATCAGAAAAAGTGCAAGAGCTTCGAAGGCTGCTATACGATTCATGCACTCAACATGTGTTGATAGCATCTGAGCCAAATTTTTGTTAGTTTATGTGTCACAGTGTCATAAGCTCACACTCGCAATACCTGTGCTGTCAAAGAAGCAAGCTTTATTTTAGCCCTGACTTCACTAAAATGTAATGAAAGGCAACAAGTCAAGAATTAATATCGAGAGTGTAATGACTGGCTTCATTCCAAGAAATAGAAATTTGTGCACAAGATCAGCGCCATATGACTTAAATGTCGCTTGCCTCTGTGTTTTCCTTGTGTTTATGCCCATCCATGTACTACTGTAGTGCTTTTCAATATGTTTTAGCACTTGCCATAACTTCTTTGCATGGTGTGCCCTTTTGCGTGCTCTTATACTAACCAAAATGTCTTACGTGCAGCCAAGCAATATATCACACAGACATGGTATTTCGCCCGCACTAGACTGGCATACTGCGCAACGTGAACAGTACCAAACCTCCGGCAGGTTTACAGCAATGCGGTGGAAGACAATCGCAACATACCTTCTCTGCAAACATCTAACTTACTTCCCTGTTAGAAACCTGACTGGCCGTGAGTGATTCTGCAACTTTCATTTCTTTCAGCTGAAATAGAGCATTCACATCTGTGGAACTCTCGGCTGCAAGTTCCGAGAACACATGCAAGATTCATGGCAGTGTATAGATGCTACACAGTAAATGATAAATGAACATAGTCTGTCACTATGTGAGGGAAGGTAGTTATGCAACCCCGATATATTCTCCAAATGCCCCCTTATGCTTCCCCCCCCCATCCCCCTTTCCCTTACACACACACACACACACACACACACACACACACACACACACACACACACACACACACACACCGAAGCCACACTAAGTGGCTTCGGTGCTCCACGCTCTAAGAGAGTTTAAAGCCGCTCCTCGACTCGAAGCTCACCTTCAGTTGAATCACGGAGGACAGGTTGAGCGGCAAGGCCAGCGTCAGGCTCCGCTTGCGGAGAAGCGATTCGCTCGCGCTACGGCAAATGCCGCCGCTGCCGCTGCCCGTGCTTCCGCAGCTACCGCTCGAGTCCTCGTCGGCCGTCGCAGCCGACGCCGAGACGCACGGCAACGTCGGCGACGGCAGGAGCCCGGCCGGACGCCGACCGCCGGCCGGTGACATAGAGGAGGAGGTCGGCGCCTGTTCGTCTTTGGAAGATTTCTCCATTTTTTTTTTTTTATGCCACGCACGTCGGCGCAGGACGCCGCTTCTGCTCAGACACACCTCCGCCCGTCCGTGCGCGGTACCATGCCTTCCACAGTGCCATCATTAGCGTCTTCCATGACCGTCGGACAAAACGTTCTTCGGCACGGAAAGCCAGTTTCAAACTTCTTCACGACGCGCAGTCGTGTTCGCTAGGCTCCGGCAACCTCGCTGCCGTATCGTACGGAGGTAGGGAAAAAAAAACTTACGGCGGGATTTTGGGTTGCAGGAGGCGCGCTTCTGTTACGTACGGCGTTCGCTAAGCGTCCACGAATCTTCGATACGTCGCGACTTCAAACGCTCCCATAAAACTGGGAAACGTTCTCTACGTGGTAAGTCAATGTAGTCAGTGTCGCCGTTTAATTTCCTCGTGGCGTGAAGCACATAAGCGTCCGTTTAGTGGTTACTCTGTAGCGCAGAAACTTTCTTCACAAACTTTCTGTCCTGACCATGACGATTGGCAGACGGCCACGAACTCGAATCTCCTTCGCCTGTATTTCGAGCACTCTGTCTTGCGGAAAAAACGATAGCTGTTGGAAATCACAGAACGGCGTTCCCAAGTCCTCGAACGCCAGATAAAGTGCAAGAAGCCACGCACTGACACACACGCACAGGGTACATAGTTGCCGTTGTTGCCCGACGCAACGGCATCGTTATGCAGGCTTGGCTATTTCGTTGACTTTGGTTTAGTTTCGAAGTGCACTCAGGATGCGAAACTAAACGCAAAAAAACGCTTCGTCGCAGACGACAGGCCTTCCAACATGAGGAGCGCGCTTGTAAAACGCCGTGCCCCTGACGATCACACGGCCGTCCTCCTTCGGTGACAGCGCTTAAGCGCCTAACGACTAAAGGGTGTTTTTTTTTGATTATGTGACTAACTAAGCACTTCGTTGTTGATGTTGCCGCTGACAGCGTTTCGCTAGTCGACGCGTCGTGGTTGTAGTCGTTGCGGCGTCTGCTTTGCTGGCGACGTCGGAGTGCTGGCTGGGGCCACGAGCAGACGACGTTGTTGACGCAGTCCGTGACATGGTGACGCCGCGCTTGCAGGAGGCGTACCCGTCGGTTACGAGTAGAGAGCTGAATGTATTACACGCCTGGTAATCACACGTGATCCGCTGACGCTCACCAGATTGTACAACGCTATTCCCAGCAGGCGCAGGTGATCCGAAACTGATGTTTCCGCGCTACCGCGGGCTGCCAGACGAAGTGGAAATCGCGCCAGCTCGGGCCGGTTCCGATAAAAGAAGAATGATACACTGCTATGATTTCCAAGCGATTGCAACAGTGTACGATTTGTCCCTTATGCGACGACGCGCACCAGAAACCGGAGAATGACGATTCCGCGAACAAACGATTCGACTGCACTCGTTTTGAACTGGCAGACGACGCGATTGTCGGCAAATCCAAAACTACGCTCAACCAAAACTCAAGACGGGCATGAGTGATAATTTCGGTAGATTTGAACGCAATACGGAGCCGTTAAGACGTTATTCGCTGCTCTCACCGTCTAGATGCAGCGGAGCGAAGGAAAAGAAGAAAACGAAAAGAAAGATCGATAGAACCTAGACGGGAAAAAGGGTCCGACGCACGGACGTGACTGCGTCGTCTCAGAGCCGTTTCCACGAGAAACGAAACGGTACGGCCGGGACCCGTCGAGCGTAGGTGCTGGCGGGCAAAGTAAAACAAAATACCCTGGGCGTAGCACGAGGTATACGTACACTTGCTGCGTGGTTTAGCTCGTATCGATCCGTCTGGCGTATGACGTACGTGAGGGCGAACGCGAGTGTGTTACGCTAGAGCGCTTTCTTCGCCCTCCCTTAACGCATTCGCATACGAAAGAAACTACTGATAGCTTCACCGCGGACGCAGCGATCCCTCTCTCTCTCTCTCTCGAGTTTCCCCTGTTACTACAGCTGCTCCGTAAGCCCTCGAGATAAAAGAAACGAGTGGGTCTGAGAGGCTGAGTTCGCGATGCACTACAGATTGTGCTCGGGATGAGATCTCGCAAACCACCGCAGTCTTGATCCTCGCTTCGCACGGCCCCGTACGAACGCACGCGCGCGCGGTTTTATGGAAGCAGGAAAAAACGAAACGTTTTGAGTGTAACAGACGCTTCACTCATCGGCTCTGGGGAAAGAAATAAAAGAAACTGCGCGGACGGTGGCGGCTAGTTTCCCAAGCATTCACCGTTCAATTGCGCAGGCAAGGCCGGCTCACTGAGAAGAGTTACCCGTGAAACCCGTTTTACGTAGAACCTAGCCGGCAATTAGCGAAAATGCGCACCCCGGCCGCTTGTAAATAGCTCGCAGAGAGAAGTGCGTCACGCGAGCGCTAAACATTCGCGGCTACGCCTCCTGTACAGCAGGCTTACAGGTTTAAGAAAGAAATATGGATTTGAGCCGCCAGTCGGACGCACTCTGGCAGGTTTGCAAACAGAATTAACAGACAGCCTGAGCGCTTGTTTGATTCTGTACTTCTTTTTTTTCTTCGCTGTGTAAGCAACGCGACCGGAAGGATAACGAACGTACGCCAGCTGTCCCTGCCAAAACAAGAGAAAGAAAATAGAGGTACGATTGTCGATGTTGAGAAGAGGATTATCCCTCGGATTAAGACCGACTCACCCTAACCGGATAAGCCGACGAGTGCGGCACGGATGTCCCGTGAAAGTGGAGATATCGAACCGGGCGTCCGGATCAGAAAAACGAGGCCGAATCGAAATCGCTAAACAAACAGTCACCGGGCTAGTGAGAAAGCGATAACCGAAAATCCCGCTAGATGAAACAGTGCACAGTGCCCACAAAACAAACGAGGTAGTTTGAGTTGCGGGTCGGGGAAGAGCGTCGCTATCACTTTTTTCTTTTTTCTTCCGTGTAGGTAGGTGATGCTGGTTGCGGTGGGAAAGAACGAAAAGTAGGAGGTGCTGTTCTTGGCTGAAGGCTACACGATGGCTAAGCCGACTAGGTCATTGCTGCGTCGACGCCTGCGAAACAAGCTCGGACGACTTCGTGCCGCCGTTGCTGGAAGCACCGCAGTCGCGGTAACGCCATGTGTACCCAACACGATGCGACCAAGACCAGCAACGATCAGTCCCGCCTTGCGACACCGGCGCCACTTCCACTGCGGTCGTCTCGCCAGAAGACGCAGTCGCCGTCATGGTTCCTCGATCGCTGGAAGAAAAGACGGCTGCTCTCTCACATCCGATGACACGCGGACGGATTCGGCTTCTTTATGTAACGTTCCTTCCTCGGCAGCGTATCAAAAACCGTCACACAGGCGCGACCACGGCGATCATCCTCACGCGGCCGTCGGCATCATCTCTCCCTACGGAGTGCGGTACGCTACTGCACACACACGCACAAACACGCACGCACGAAATGCGGCCGCACAAGCACCGCCTGCTGCTTCACGAGCCACCACGCGAAGCGGCGCACACGGAGACACACGCGGCCGTTGATCGGAGACCGAGCCGACCGACCAGCGCACCAGCCAGCCAGCAGCGTCGGCTTCCCCGTCGCAACACCGTCGCACTGGCAACGAGGGTAATGGGAGGAGGAAGAGACGCGCCGTTGAGAAAGAGCAATAGAAATAAACGAGCTGCACGAGAGAGGAGCCGACCGCCTTCACCCAACTCTCACTCTTTCGCGAGGTGGCGGCCGAAAACGACTCGTGAAGCAAGGCAATCGCACCGACAGTGGAACACCGCTTCAAATTACCCCCCAATATTTCAAGCCTGGCCGATCATTGCGCCATCTACGGTTGAAAAAAAAAGTCTAGTCGCTTTCAAACTTTCGAACACAATACATTGAATAATTGGTTTGCTTCTTCGTTCAGAGATGGCGCGGCAATTCGTATGACCCTGAATTAGGCAATGAAAGGCGGAACGTTTTTTTAAACGCAGAGCTGCACGGAATGTCACAACTGATACCATTAAAGAGCTTTGAATCACCGGCACATTTCCTCTCGCGCTTTCACTACGGAGCGAGCGCACCGTGGCTCGCGGCGCGATTCAAAACAAACACCGCACGAACGCGGCGTGGAAGCCGAGTTTCGTCACGGTGACGTCAGAAGACGCAGTCTCCCTTTTCGTGCGCAGTCCGGCGCATAGATGCGTTCGTTGTCCAGCGAGCGGGGAGGGGGCAAGGTATAAGCGTCCAGTTTGCAGAACGAAATTTTCACGCGGCTTGAAAAGAAGCCACAGTTTCCCGAACAATCGAATACGCTCTCCGCTCCCCGCTTCCTTTTGAGCTCTCTCGACCGAAGCAGACGACAAAATGCGCGAAGCAGACGGCCGCCCATGCAGAAGGCGCGCGCATTTCGCAATGAAAGAGTTTTTAGAGTGTGTTTTTTTTTTTTATTTTATTCGCTAGTTCGTTTCTGCTCACGCTTGCAATTTCAAGCCCTTTCACATTTTTTAAAGCGTGTTTCTCCTTCTACACCCTCCCCCCCCCTCTTTTTTCTCTCTCTCTCTGCCATTTGCGATTAGTACGGTGTGAGACTGCGAAGTACGCGTACTGCCCGCATGACAGGGTCCGGCGCGCGTAATCGTCGTTGGAGGCGCGCTGCGCCTAAATAAATTAAAAGGCGGCACTTTAATTATGTACACATACGTTTGTTTCTTTTTTTTTTTTTTCTGGCCCTTTTGCTGACTCGTCGCATCTATACCGCGTAAAGTCATTGTCCACGCCCCTGGCCGGAGCCCAACACAACTTCCGGAAACAATTTACGCTGGCAAAAGAAAGAGAAAAAAAAAAAAAAGAAAAGAAACACGGCGACACGACTCCCATGACGCGCCACTTCGTTGTACTCTCGGGTCAGCCGAGCGTTTTTTCCGCGTACTTACGCCGGCAGCGAAAGTGTTATGACGTATGCAACGACTTAGCGCGAAGCGCTTTCGGCAGAAAGCAAGACGCAAATAAAACAGAAGTACGTTGATCTTTATCCCTTTTCTTTCGCTTACTTTGAGCTTTTGGAACGCGGATTCATCACTACAGCAGCGAAAGTGTATAGCACGATCGCGAACAGTACACCGTTCGCCGTGACGCATACTGAAGCAAAGAGCTAGATGAGCAGAAACGTTCAAGAATGACGAGCCCAATTTTCGTCGTGTTGTCGGAGTCCGCAATGTTGGCGTTTTGAGCCAATCAGAAAGAGCAACGGGAGGCAACACGACAGACAATTTTGACAATGACTTAATTCGCCTCAGGGTATTCGGGGCAATGGCATGGGTGGTGGTGGTGGTGGTGGTGGTGGGGAGATGTCCTCTTCGAAATCTTGTGTTTAGTATGGTGCCGTGCCATACTTTGTCGATCAGTACACCTTCTGTGTGGTCTTTTCTTGGTGACATATTGCGCGCGGTCTTTCTATACATCGAACTACTCTATATATGCAAGAACGGTGCTTTAAAGAGAAGCTCAGCCTGCGTCTTCATAGCGAGCGAAAAAAATAAATAGATGCACCGAATTGAGACGGGGTTCCGGAGCTTCCTTGGCGCAGTCGCGGAATATTTTTTTCTTTTGTTTTTCCTTTATCTTTCTTTTTTTGGGGGGGGGGGGGGGGAGAGAAGGGGGGAGCGTGGTGAAAACACCCGCGCCTAAATTGCACTAGCATTCCAATATACTCTATACTGAAGTACATGGCTAGGAATGTGCGCGTCAATGCACTACAGCTCCACTAGACTAAATTCTGTAAATATAAGTATTTCTGCATATAACCAACGCATTACGTAAGTTCGTGTCAGTTCGTTATAGGCGAGTCTGGGTATATCGAATTACCCAATATATCGAAATATGTTCAGCCTGTTCGTTATAACCGGGCTCGACTGTATTTCCTATTGTTTCCTGAGTGCAGCCAGGAATGAGTCGAAAGGAAGTCGCTCCGTCCTGTCTCGTTCCTTCTGACTCCGTCTGCTCGCGCTGTACGTACAGTCTTTGTCAAAAGTAGACAGGCCACTCCGCACCTTCGCCATATGCGTCGTTCGGCTATGTACATATGTGCAATTCGGCTATATGTGCAATTATTTCACCTGTATGGGTAAATCACCATTCAGTACCAAAAACACCACTCTTACCGCGAGATAAGAGACTTGGTTATAATCCAGAAACGGCACAAAAAAAAAAAAAAAAAAGGAAATACGAGTGGTCGAAGACGCCTATAGGCACACGGACCGCACGGGGTTGTGTTACTACGCCAGCCAATCCCAGAAGCAAACAAAATCGTCGTCATGCGACCTTTTCAAAATGGCGTCGTACTTGATACGACTGTACTTGTACTTGTCGCACTTGTACTTTCCACTAAATATACGAGTGAAAACGTACAATGTTACGCGTTTATAATTTTATTTTTGCGGTTACCGCCTTATTTAGGTAACAGGGAAAGTTTGAAGTACTAACTATTTGCAGCCTCGCGGAGGAACAGTGGCTGGTGGTTATAAGGGCCTAGGCGGGGCTTCACTGCAGACTTAAGTTGTATACGACTATATAATTTCCCAGCACCAGCTAGGCGCGTGACGTCACAGATTCTGACGGGGCCCGATAGGTCTCGGTAAACTGAAGAAGGGTTGAAAATTTATCGTGTTCATCATTCATCAACACACGGGTGCAGTGTTGCCTTTCTTGTGTGACGTCGTCTGACGTCACACTTGCGTGCGGGCACTGGTGTTCCGGCGCGAAATTTATGAAAAATGGAACTTTCACTTTCACTTAATTCGTTTCATTTTCTCTTAATAATCAGCCTATTATCGCGAAATTAAACAACTAGAGTTTTCAAATAACACTGTGTCAGTCTAAACTGATAATGCCCGTATCAGTCTTTAGTGCCCAGTCAGCCTGGTGGTTGCACGCAACCATGTGCACGCAACGTATAGCCCGTATGCAGACTTTTGACAAAGGCTGCATACTTTCGACCTCGCGCGTAGAAGCGCTCGCGAGTTTGCGACATCTGCACCGCGCCTCTCTAGTCGGAGCGTTTTCGAAACAAAAGAGCGACTCAGGGAAGACGATGCGCTTGATTGCCCCGGAGATGACGACGATGACTTCAGCTGCGCGAACTGCGCAGAGAGTAGCATACACTTCCTGACGCACCACCATGTCCATGCGAACGCGAATGAATTCCGGCAGCGCAGCTGGGCTGTGACGCCCGAGCGCGCTTCACGCACGCGCGCATAAATGTGCGGTTTATGGCGTTTATATCGATCACGATCGAAGCACGTCCGAAAGCAGACGACTGTCAGCGAATGCGTAGCAGACGACAATGGGCTTGGATTCTTTTTTTTTTTTTCTGCTTTTTTCTGCATCCGCGCGTACGTGTCGTCTGCACCCGTGTGGGAGGATCAGCTTTGGACACGCGCAGCTGTAGGATATGATCGTCTGTTCGTACCCCGCCGCGTATTATTTTTAGAAGCCAATTCATGGAGGCTTCGTGATAGCGAACAGATTAGAGGAGAGCTGCTGACCGGAGGTATACGGTCATGGGTCGTCGCTCGGCGTGAATGCAGGAAGATGAATGCCGCGCGTGACGAGAAACAGTACCGAGTCGGGCAAATTAAATCAGTACGTTTCAGAGTTCGCAAGATTGCAAAAGTCGATGACTGAAAAAAAAAAGAAGGGGGGGGGGGGGGACTGCACCACGTACGTTCGTCACATGACCTCAGTACAAAACTCTCTCTTTCTCTCTTACACACACAATATCAAACTAAAAAAAAGGTAAAATTTGACACGGAGCCAGAGCTACAAATGTGCAGCAGAAGGCGTAGACTGCACTGCAGCAGATGAACTATGATGAACTGCGTTGCTGCGCCGCAGTTTAATTGTTTCATTCGTTATAAGCGAACTGGCGCGAAAAATAGTTCGTTATGGGTGGGCGGTTTTCGACAGCTGAGCCTTACATTACCAGAACCACTAAGGAATAGTTTGTTGAAGCGTAGCCATTATATAAGTAGGCTGGCTCGAAGGAGAAACCGCAGAACCTATACAAAGACCACCAATTGTGTTTTCATCTCCCCGCCTAATATTTCGGACTGCATTTAGCGCACTTGGTTGTCACGTGTTATCGCCATGAAGAATTCGTTGTGAAATGAGAAGAGGAAGAAGAAAACCAGTGATAGAAGGCAAACTATTTGTGAGGCAACAACCACAACGAAGTTCTTTCTGACAGCGTTTTGAAAACGAGGAAAACAACACGTACGACCGCAGAATACTTTCACTGCATAAAATTAACATAGAAGCGGACCGTTACCACCCGTACGGCTGCTATATACCGCCGCAAGGTGACGCGACGTTCGCATCATCGCGTGTTCTTTTTCAGCCAGCTGTCAAACCGGTAAGCGACGTTCCCCGTGCTACTGCGCGACGAATAATCATTCCGAGGAGCGAAACACGTTTACGATCGAACGTGACCAACTGGAGCGGCTTTCGCCGGCGTGTCACAGCGATCGACCGCTTTCGCGACGCTCGATGTATATTTTTTTTCTTCTCGCATGACCCACATATGTGTGCGCGGCGGCGACGTCCCAGTAAGTGTGGAGCGAACCAGTCAAAACATTGCACACGAAACTCAACGGCGGCGTGGTCTCGGACTTGTCATTAGGCGCACCACCGTTACAAGCGATTCGCGACGTCGCTCACAGGCAGTTTCGATCCTGTTCGATCCAACGCGTTGGGGGCGAGGATGGTGGCGCCATCTCGGGTAGAGGGAGCGAGACTCGGCTGAGACTGCCGCCAGCGGGATTTTTGAATAGCTCGCTAAACGGGTTCGACCAGCGTTGGGTTCGAGCAGTCGAGTGACTTAAGGACTCGGGTTCGATCGAATGTGGATTCTGCGCTTGCAATCGAGGTAGGATGAAGGCGACGACGATGATGATGACGACGAATTGTAGGTGTGTCCTTTTGCATCGGTCTCCAAAAATCATGAAGTGGGCCGACAGATAGCTTAGCACACAGTGGTATAGGAGTTATATAAACAGGGATAAAGTGCCTCAAAAAGGCTCGCCAACGTTTCGATAGGTGGACCTATCTTTGTCAAAGGCATTAGGATCGATAATGGTGGCGCCATCTGGAGCAAAAGGCGCGCAACGCTCGGCCTAAGCTGCCGCCAGCGCGGTCTTCAAATAACTTCCGAGTAATTCGTTGAAAATGAGAAATGTGCAACCCACCAGGGTAGCTGAATATAGTTAGTGGCTATAACGTTGTCCAGCTGAGTCGAGGTCGCAAGTTCGATCGCGGGCGCGGTGACCGCATTTTCGACGGATGAAAAATGCAAGAACGCGCGCCTCTACTCGAGATTCGGGTGAGCATTAAAAAAAAAAAAAAAAAAAAAAAAAAAAAGACAAGGTGGTCAAAACTAATTAGTTTTTGGGAGTTCCCCATTACGGCATGCCTCATAGTCATATCGACATTTCGGCACGCAATACCTCAGGAGGTAAAGGTTTCGCACAGCCACAAGTTCGTTTGAAGTCAAAAGGACGAAATTTAAGTAAAATACCACGTACGTACCCCGTCACTCCCACATTGGCTCGGCTTGGATCGCCGTGGTCGACGGAAATTTCTAATGATTCATCTCATTTGGCATTCTTATCGACATTCCGTCATTGCCTCGGGGCTGGCTCGGACGCCGCCGTTGTTATCGCTAAGATCGGCCTTCATAAGAATGGAGAAAATGAAATGCTACACGTTACGAAATACGGGTCAAGATTGCTTCGCGTTTAGTATCACATAGAGCCGCTAGGCCGTACCTTGACCTGGCACGTGGCAGTTTGGTTTGCAGGAAGATGGCGATAAGCGAACGCTCGCGCGAATGAAACCACGGAAAACGAAAGCACAAACGAGGCTTTAAAAAATAAGAAGGCTCCTTTATACGGCCACAACACCTTAACCACCATGTTCTCCCGAAACTTCAACTGCTCCCACGTTTCTTTTCTTTTTGTTTCTTTTTTTTTAATTGGTTTCTGTAGTTAATATCTCCACGGCTGTTCACTGAGCCGTGAAGCTTCACGAATTTCCACGGGTGCTTGTTCGTATAAAGTTATAATCGGCAGCTTTCTAGACTGACAAAGACGCATTATATCCCGCCGTTCCTTGAGCACACGTTTGCACGCACCGAACAACAGCATCTTAGGAACAAACACGTCATACGAACACGCACAAACACACCGACAGAGTGCCCAATAATCATATGACATATGCGAACATAGGGGTTTTCATACAGGATGTCATGTATATCATATAGGATTATTGGTTATTAGGAGTTAGGGGCATTTTTTTTCCTATAGGGATAGATGGACGGATGGATCGATCGACAGACTAGCGTGATAAAGATACTTAGGTGGATAGATGGTTGCATGGACGAATGGGTAGATAGATCCGTCGACGCATTGTGTATAGAAGCATGGACACACATTGATGAATGGAGATAGATAGATACTGCCTCTTTATATCGGTGTGGCTCAAAGTGAACTTGCGTACCCCTTAAATTAAGTATAACCTCGATGCCCTCCAGCCGAAGATCCACCCCTTCTCCACCACCACCGAGCCTGCTTCTCAAGTGGCGCGGCCAAGTCTGACAGCAAGCAAGCGCCGGCCGGTTTCCCCAATAAGGCCACCGTGACCGCGATGCCGATGGACGAGCGCCTGGTGGCGTCCATGTCGGCCTTCTGGCTGGGCGTGGCCGTGCTGTCGCCGTGCTTCGTGCCGCGCAGCGAGAACCGCGGTGTCATCCGCTGCATGCTGGTGTGCACCGCGGCGTGCCTCTACCTCAGCTGGCTGTGCACCTACCTGGCGCAGATCAACCCGCTCATAGGGCCCGCGCTGCCGAAGCCCGCGCTGCTCCTGCTCGACCGGTACTGGACGCCCACGGACAACCAGAGCGCGACGACGATGACCCCGTCGGCTGGCCAGCACTAGTTCCTATACACACATAGGCTCGCCACGCGCACTATACTGAGCCACGTATACGGGGACGCAAGACTGTGCACCTTCGAGCGCCGGTCTTCCCTGCTTTGATCCACAGTATAAGAACAGACAGTTTGAGTGTGCAACGTTTTGGCTGTTAACAGGAGTACTCCTCGCATGACAGTTTCGAATTCTCGTTTCTCTCTCTTTCTTTTGCATTAAATGAAGTTCCTCGACCTCATAACCCTAGAGGGAATACCGACTAGCCCCAGTGCGCCATAAAAGTAAGTTACTGTAATAGCCGTCATACGAATTCCTGTTCCGGTTTTGTTCCACAGGAGGTGTCTGTCGTGGCCACGGTGTAAGATATATTACACCGTGGTCGTGGCGCAGAATATGGACACTTGGGAACAGAGCGTCGCGACGGTTTGATACTCGCTCTGGCTCGTTATTCGGTCGTCCGCTGTATGCTGCTTCGTTGGACACCGCGAAATGCATGACTCGACTATCTACACTTCCAATGCGATTTCTCCGGCAGCCGGCAGCCAATTCGCCCTTTCCACCGCCACCCTCCCCTCCCCTGTCCTCAACTATCCACTTGTCTCGCTAAAGCACGTGCACAATAGAGATCTTTAGATTAGGGGACGCAAGCGGCTTGCGTACGCCAGAACATAGGGGCCACGGTACTGCGCATGCGTAGACCCAGACGTAGGGGAATGCGCATGCGCAGTACAGTGGCCCCTAATTCTGGCGTACGCAAGCCGCTTGCGTCCCCTAATCTAAAACAGTTTTAGAATCGGGCCCTTACCTCCGTTTAGGCAAACCTAATGCCGCGACGCGTTGCCTTGTAATATACTTTTAGAAGAGCTATGAATTGGGCTAGTTGGTGTGCATTCATTTTTTCTTGCGCTAAGTATAGTAAGACGCCGCGGGGATGAAACGGACACTGGAAATGAAGCGGACACGAAGTGACACACGGGCAACTTTCCGTGTGACAAGTAACAACTTTCCGTGTGTCACTTCGTGTCCGCTTCATTTCCAGTGTCCGTTTCATCCCCGTGGCGTCTTACTATATTTAGCGCAAGAAAAAAAAAAAGATTGTAATATACTATCCGGCGGGGTCCGTTGAATCGCTGCGTGAAGACTGCATATTTTAAAAGTTCCAGTTTTGTTTTTCTGTACGCGGGGACTTGCTATAAGGTCTAATGCTTGATATGCTTTGGATGTGTGCTTTAGCACTTGCGTTGGATATCTAAGCAGTGCAACTTTTCGTGCTGTAATATTCTTCCCTAAGTATCACGGTTTTAACGCGAAGCCTTCTTGCAGTTTGAAACTATATATGCTATTCGAGTAACTTGCGCGAAAAATGCAGAATTGCGCTACGCGCCACAACCGATTAAAAAGAAGAGACTGCTCGTATAATGAAGAAGAAAACCTGATGCGATTCAGCGCTGGCGAAACTTGCACGGATCAAGGCAGATACGCCAGAAAAAATGACTATATAGCTTCGTTCTTGAAATTTGACCCTTCAGCGTTCAAGGCAGACACTTTTTCAAGACGTTCGATTTTTTTTTTTTATGCTGCGCAAAGAAGCAGCGAGATTCGTGCGAGACTCCCTCACTCATCCCCGCGCCCTCCCTCCCTCTTCACGATTAGTTACAGGAGTTCAACGAGGGTCGTTCGACTGCGAACTCCCAGAAACATAGTCTCTCTGTTGCCACGGTACAGCTGCAGCCATTCACGCCGCCCATATCAGCATGAGCAAGAAGAGGTTGAAGTCGATCGAGCTGGTTATCGGGCAACGTTTCTTTTTGACGCCCTTTGTGCGGGGCGAGAGGTACAGAAAAAAAAAAAAAAAACTTTGTGGGTCAACGGAATGTTTCGTTGAACTGACCCCCGTTTATCGCACGTTTGTCTGCATGCAGCGCTCCGCAACTTTCCGAACATCGAACTAGAGCCATATACAGCAACTCTACAACGAACAGACGTTTCCACGACATCTGCTGGTAACGAAGTTCGGCGCGTTGCCAACAGAAGCCGCGCAGGCGTGCAAGAGTGAACGTCTGCGCTTATGCACTGCACTGCAGAACTGTTCTCCGACACCGACCACAACGCTCCACACAAGACTAGGCCACTCAGCGCGGTTTCTGTCGAGATAGAGGGAGGGAGGGAGGTGGGGATTTAGGGAGTGGTACGTGACTCGCACAGGTCGTTCCCGCGAGAGTTGCGCAAACTTCTCTCGACAACCGCGCGCAGGAACAGCCGGCCGCGCATACATTTGAATAATGCCCATCCTACGTGTCCGACACCGCCGTTCTTCACCCACTCCATACCGTAGTTTTTCCCACTTCGTTTCCCTAAGATCCCTTATTTCGCAAGCGGCGCCACGCCAACTGCATTCCTAACGGGGCGTTTTTTTTCCTCGACGACGACGCCACCTGGCGCCGCAAAGCCACCTTCGCGCATGCTTTTATTCGCTCCGATTTTATTTTCTTCGTACAGCGATTAGCCATTACGGGCTCGCCCGCGTGGTCACCATGATGTCCGCCGCCGCCGTCCGTCGCTGGAATCCGAAAAATGCTTTGCAAGATAATTACAAAGAAAGAAAACATTATCATCGTGGTGCGAGGATTCAAATTTGACTTGGATCGACAGACTCGCAGTCTATAGGGTTCTACCTCTTAGCCCACACTGCCGATTTTACAGTAGTGAGAATACGGATCCTGGAGAGCGCGATCGTGCAAACAGCTACTGCCATGACTCGTTAACGCCCACTCAACATCTGCTTACGTACTGGGCAGAGCTCGAGTCCGCGCCATCTTTGAGTTCTAGCATGTCACCTTCCCAGTTGTGGAGGCGGTCCGGAATCTTCTACAAGTTGTTGCCCCAAAACATGGCTCGTGCCCACGAGGGGGTATGAAGAAAAATTACTGACGACAATGACGATGATGGTCCCTATAATTTGGCCCACACCGACCCTGGGTGATTGGCCAAGAATTGGGCACCTGAACTTTTGCATACTATTTCAAGAAACCATGTATACAAGTAATATGCAATTTTTCTAAACAGATCGAACAATTTATAACAGTAATCCTAGGATTTAACGCACAGATATTACTAAGAGAATTTATCAAATTAGAAATATATAACATTCTATTCGTTTTGTTGATTGAATGGAACCGCAAACGGCATCAAAGACGTCCCTGTGGCTAAAACCCAGTACTGAGGCATCGAAAGTTAGTACTATTTCTGTTGTTAAGTATACCCATAGTTTAGCAAGCGGAACTTCAAGACGTCTGTCTTAGTAATTTATACCGGCGACATATTGAAAGAACGGTGTTCTATAGATGCTATTTCTAGGCAGAACTGACACAGGGGCGATATCACCAGACCAGCCCTTTGTAAATATGTTTAATGGGAGGACACGGCAGCGTAATCTGGTGATCATTCCTTCCGATTGTCTTGGACACCACTGGATTTCCCACTAAAATTATAGGTGCTGAAATGATTCAGCGCCGCCTGCTTCGTCTTCATTAGCCTTCTTCTAGTGCTCGGCTTCGTTACAGTGCTTCGTCTCGTGTTTACTGATGGATGGCGCCGATGTCTTGTCTTCTTCCAAGGATAGCGTGATGCCTATGAATGGGGCAGCCCAAAATGTAACTTTGAGAAAAGCCGAACGAATCCAAGAGTAAGATACTAAAGGGTTGTTTCAGTAAAGAACAGTTGACGAGTCCGGATAGTTAAGAGGAGGAAGAAAAGTTTTCCCACTTGACCACTAGGAGGCGCAACTTGTTCTTGTTCTCGTGTCCAAACGCTGGCTCATACCCACTACTATGGGAGATTGGCGAAAGAAGCAGGCGGTTCTCCACATGTGCTTCGATTAGGATTACAACAAAAATAGAATTCGACAAAACGAATACGTCTCACTTCGTTTACTGCTCGGAAGGTCGCACCTTCGAATGTTCGCTCCAAGAAGCACCGCACGAAAGAGTCCAAGCATTGCTATGCACTATGTCTCGCAAGCTATCGCGTCACTTCTTCGCGTTACTTTCCCTCCATCAATGTCTCGGCCGTTAGGGGACAGTTTCGCGCGTCTTAAATGCTTCCTGTAGAACCAGGCAGACATCTGAATTGACGTAAGATCTCCCCTCGCAAAAGCGTTAAATTGTAAGTAATGATTCGTCTGATTCGTCGTGGAACATTCGCGACCGCGGAAGCGTTTCAATCAATCAATAATGAATCACACATACAGCGGTATTTTACAGAAAGACCACAGCAGGAGTGACGCGCAGATAGCACACATGATAAAACAAATTAAGTCAGCAATTGCAAATTGCAATTGACGCATTTATATTGCTTTTCGCGTTTAGCGCCGAAACACCCATCGGCGAGGCAGCTTGCCTTGCTTTTAACACACACGCACGCACACGCACACACACACACACACACACACACACACACACACACACACACAGAGAGAGAGAGAGAGAGACAAAGAGACAAGAAAAGGAGTAAACAGAAAAATGAAACGGTGCTCCCTATTTCTCGATAATTTCAAAACAAATGACGAGATCGCGTATTTAACAAAGCAGTAGCGAGTCACAATTAACTTGCCCGTAGACGAATTATAGTTTACGAAATATCGGAACACCGGGAACGTCGACGGCAGCGCCATCGCGCGAAGCTTTCTTCAACGAAGAAGCGTTATAAACGCGTTTTGCGTAGCGCCCTTTGGTCTCGCAGAATGGCAAAAATGAAAAATCGTATGCATACTATGGCGGTACGCTGTTCCTGCGTTTGCACAGGCAGGAGCTACAGCACTTCGTTTTCGCAATTCTACTTGTGTGTGTGTGCTCTAGTTGACGCCAGCGTCGGAAGATGGCGCTATCAGCGCTGCTGCGCTATGCTGCGCTAAAGCCCCTTATGCTGCGCGTTTCTGTATCCGCCGGTGTTTCGTAAAATGTAGTGCGTTTAACGACAGCTAAACGTCGCTACATTCGGATACAACTTAAGTCAGCAGTGAAGCCCCTCCCACAGCCTCGTAACCGCCGGTCACTGTTCCTCCGCGAGGCTGCAAATAGTTCGTACTTCAAGCTTTCCCTGTTATCTAAATAAGGCGGTAACCACAAAAAAAAAAAAATGAAATTATAAGCGCGCAGTTTTCACTCGTCTATTATAGTGGAACGTACAAATACGACAAGTACAGTCGTATCAAGTACGATGACATCTTGAAAAGGCCACATGACGATTTTGTTTGCTTCTGTGATTGGCTGGCGGAGTAACACAACTCCACGCGGTCCGTGTGCCTTTGTTGCCAACTGCTGTTTTTTTTTAAAGTTGTATCCTACCATAAAATGTCACACCATCTAGCTGATTTCAGCAACGACAGCACTTTATTCCAATACATGTCAAGGGTAAAAACCCGACGATCCGCCTAAGTACGGCATTTCTTTCATTAATGTTTACCTCGCGCATGACTTTATTCTTTATTTCTCTTCTTAAAAAAAAATTTTTTTTTGTTTGCGATAAGACTGCGCGCGACATCAAATTTGCACTGTCGATTTGCGTTGAATGCATCGCGAATTTCGGCAGCGTAGATATTATATCCACGCTGCCGAAAGGAATGAACGAGAAGAAAAGAAGAACGTAGAAAAAAATACCAAACAGCCTCGAATCACCGGCAGCATGTCAGCGTCAACAAATGAAAATGAAAAAATCGGCATCGAGACCTTGGTATACGATGCGATACGCTGATGGATAACTCGCAGCGTCAAAACATTTCATTCCTTCTTCCGCCCACTATATAAAAAAACCCCAGAAGTATGAAGCGAGTCCAGTCAACAAACGACCATATAGATATAAACTAAGAAACGAAACAAACGAATGAACCGAATGTCAAGGACTAAAAGCGCCTTCTCACAGTCAGCAAATCGGCTCGCTATGCGACGTATATGTATCTGTATATAGATCCGTCGGGAAAATGTGCGCCGTCGCGTCCCTTGGATCTTCTTGAGAAGCGGTCCCATAAATCTCACTTAAGAAGCGACTACCGCTGACGTATGCTTAGCGAAGGCCCTTGAAAAGCCGTCGGCTAAGGAAAGCGCTTTCAGAAAGCCCACAGCGGTACACAAGTTTGTCTGAATCGACTTCGAGGTCCAGTGTGCGCGGCATGTATTATGTGTATGTATCGTCGGCAGAGTTAAATTTTAAACGAGCGGCGCTCGTTAGGATTTCTAGCTATTTTTCACTGCCTAACTGTCTTTTATATAGCTATATTTTATGTCATGCACTCGAATTTATGCATCGCCGGCTGGACTCGAACTTATGCATCGCCGGCTGGACTCGAACTTATGCATCGCCGGCTGGACTCGAATTTATGCATCGCCGGCTGGACTCGAATTTATGCATCGCCGGCTGGACTCGAATTTATGCATCGCCGGCAGGACTCGAATTTATGCATCGCCGGCAGGACTCGAATTTATGCATCGCCGGCAGGACTCGCGAATCTTTTTTTTTTTTTCGACCACGTGCACTTTCGGCGAGTGTGTTGAATATACAGGGTGTTTCAGCGAACACTTTCAAAATTTATTTAAGGTTGCCTGTGGCAGATAGCCCAATACTAGTTGATGAGCTGGTCTACTCGAAGAGGCGGGCATTACTTGCACAAATAATTGAAATGCATATTCGACTAATCAACAAAAATTCACTAATTATCTGATGGCCCATGATGCAATTTACAAATTGTAGCCGTAAAGTTCGCAAGGCAGATCCAATTGGAATTAATTCTCGGGATGTCACCAGTTTCAAGATATTAATTCCCGACCTTTGCGGAGAAATGAATCGGCGTTCCAGTTAATTTTTTGCTTCAATGCATAAAGCGACGTTTTGGTAAGAAACTAACTGGAACGCCAATGCATTTCTCCGCAGAGTTCGGAAATTAATATCTCGCAAATGGAGCCATCTCGATCATTCGTTCCAAGTGGATCCGCCTTGCGAACTCCACGGCTACAATTTGTAAATTGCAATAGGGGCCATCAGGTAATTAGTTAAAAACTTAATTAGTGAATTTTTGTTAATTATTGAATTATGCATTTAAATTTTTTGTGCAAGTAATGTCCGCCTCTTCGAGTAGACCAGCTCATGAACTAGAATTGTGCTATCTGCCACAGGCAATTTTAAGAATTTTCGAAAGTGTTCGCTGAAACACCCTGTATGTATTATCGAGGCCAGCAGAGAGTTTTAGCTTGTACGGGTAAGGGCGTTCTAGTTTACGGGACACCGAACACATGGACGGCTCTAGCAGTGCCTGGTACAGACATTGGTACAGACGTCGGTTAGAGTTACACACGAAATTGTTTTGTTGTTGTTGAAAGTCGCTATACATTTATGGTCATTATGCTGTTGTCAACGCAATTCAGTAGGAGAATGCAACGCCAACGCCATTGAGTATATAGAACATATAGATCATCATAGTTCATCATATATACAGATCATCATGCAATTGAGATCCACGGCACCGTTTGTACCGACGCCTCAATTAACTTTATTCACTTGCTAAACATTGTAGCTACACAACTCAGACCAGCCTTATTGAACTACTCTTGTCTTATCCAAAGCAGGAGGGGGGGTTAGGTTTATCTAAATTTATAACGACGCGGTCATTTTTTATTGGATCGACTCATCTCACGTTCTTTTTTTTTTAGCTTCATAGACTACCTTGCACAGTTAAACCAGCGCAGATACTACCTCGTAGTTCCGTTAACCTCATCGAAAACTACAGCGCACGTTTTGACATCGCGAATCACAGACGACAAGGTAAACGTCCGCTCAAGCTCTCATGCAATCACCGTCTAAGAGCTGCGCGCGAGAATCGACAAATTCCTTCGAAGTTTCGTGAAGCGCACGTACGAGCTATAAATAAGAGCTTCTGATGGACAAAAAATAAATAAATAAAAATCGCTTTGATATGTGTGGGTGCGCGACTTACTGCACTGCTCGTAAGCCACCGAGCAAGCAACAAATATGACAGCTACGCATCTCCACTTAAAGGTTACTACGATAGCCATTTTAAACTCACCGAGCACATCTATACACGATCACTCCCCGAGCGCCATAGCTTAAGCCAGACCGGCGTTTCCATCAGAAGACCAAGGCGAGCCTACGCGGCACACGACCGCGCGATATCGGCGGTACTTAAACACGGCCACAATTCGGTTTTCTTTATTTGCACTTATTTCTCCGGAGCGCTCGACGTATGCCTCGGCTGCGCAAGTCCTTGTACTAATGAGATCGACGTCGCCGAAGCTTCACTGCAATGTCCCACCCCACGTAGCGTACCTCCCTCTCCCGCCGCCTACCTACACTAAACCAACACTCCTGCACCCTTCATCCTACCTATTTCCTTACCTCGACCACTGGATCGTTGCAGCCGGACTGCTAAAAAAGAAAAAAAAAAAAAAAAAAAAGGGAAAAGAAGAGAAGCTACGAACTAGAACGAGCCCAACCTGAAAGCTGCCTTTGCCGACGTGCACGTCTGCCGTGCGGCGAAGCGAATCGCGACGGCAAGACAGAGAGAGAGAGAGAGAGAGAGAGAGAGAGAAAGAGAAAGCGCATAAGACGAGAACTTTCCGTTACACAGCGAGGTACGTTTCGCGCAAACTTCTTTATAGTTGTGTTCTTTATCAGATCACAGGCGTGCGGCCAAGCGAATCGTGAAGGAGGCATTTCCCGAGGCGAAGGGGTTCCGGTTACAACGCCGGTCTACACGCCTACCGCATTCGGTTCTTTTTCGTCAGAGAGAAGTCTGCAGGCACTTGACACATGACATGCTCTCTCTCTATATATTTTTTTACGCGACTTCATTTACATGTATTTCAGAGTTCGAGCCTGCCAGTGTACGTACGAGCACTTACGTAATAACTTGTCAAGCTGATTCCAAAAATACTGCATGTAACTAATTATTGCAACGACAGGCTTCTTGATACTCTGACGTTGGCGTAAATTGTGTCCGCAGGAAGATAATCCCCAGCCTTCTAACGAGTTGTAGCTGAAAAAAGTACCACGACATGTCGCTAAAGCTTAACTGCGAGTCGGCATAGTTGGAACAGATTCATTTTTAAAACTTTTTGTGCGCGAACAGAGACGAAGAAAAGGAGTAACACGCGCTCGTCCTTGTGTTACTCCTTTTCTTCGTCTCTGTTTGCGCACAACCCTAAAGCTGTTGCCCTTTGCGTCGTCAGTGTACTGGTATTCTATAAACGGCAATGGTATTACGCGTACGGAGCGAAAATATATTTACATCTAGACAAGTAACGACTTCGATGCCATCAGGTGGTGCCGGATATTCTTTCTCATATCGAGAAACGCGCGAAAATAGTGCCAAGAACAAAACGAGCGCCACCAAACGGGACAAGGAAGAGAAAGAAACACGCACCAACTAAGCCCAACCTAGGCACCTAGGCCTTGGAGGTGCAGCGGTGAACCCTGCACCCCCGTGCTCCATTGTCCGGGGTGCAAGGCAAGGTGCCGCCGCGGTGCAGTGCACCCTTGAATCTTGCAGTGAGTGGGTGCAGACCGGCACGCCATAACTGACGCCACCTGCACATTTTCGTTCGTGGTGCCCGTGCACTATTTCTGAATCGAACAAACCTACAGGGAACAAGCGGGACTGAAAGTAACGCAGTAAATAGAATAGAGTGAGAAAATGCACTCAGTGTTTGTGACGCCAGTGCAAAGGTTACACATACTCGGTTATTTCGACAAAGGGGGAAAAAAAAAGTCTCTTCAACTGGTGCCTGCAGGAGCAATTAAAAGGGGAAAAATAATAAAAAAACAAGAAAAACAGAAGACTCAAGAAAGAGAAAAAATACAAGTGTGTTATCCTGCGGCTACGCCGGCAAAGAACGATGCAGCGCAAGAAAGCGCGCTTAACGAGCAAGTTTTCCCTGCAGTCAAGTATCGTGTGGTGAAAGCAACGCTTAAAAAAAAAAAAAACAATTGTGCGTCAAAACGTCGTTATTTGTTGGAGTGCCACCAACGAGGCAACAATGCGCGTGGACTAATTCCAATAACGTTTACACAAAACAGACTTCGCGACGGCGGCTTCGAATGCCGATAGTGCCGTGTGTGAGCTACGTACGGGAAACTCCGGGCAGGAAATTAAAACGGCGAACTAGCGTATAGTGAAGCGTCCGATATCCGTAAGCGGCACCCGGCGAGCTGCTTCTTCTGGTCAAGGGCTCTCGGCAAATGCAAGCCAGCGCTGCGCCTTATCGGGCCTAGACATCGGACACGCAAAACTGGAACTAGGTAAAGCAAAGATATCGCGAAAAAGAAAAGAATAAGATGAGAGAGAACTTGATCGACACACCTGTTTAAAAGTTTTCTTTTATTTTTCTGAAGCATCCGACACAAATTTCGGAGCTGTTTCTGCATAAATCAATCACATGCGCGGCGACAGTATACTAAGCTTACGGGGTTGCCGATCGAATCTCACAGATAACTGTCAAGGTCGTCCCAACATGTCGACGAGAAATCAGATTTTCGTAAAACCTTTCCTGGAACTGACGACGTGCAAAACGATTCGTCGACGCATTTAGAATAATGTACAGTCAACCACCAAATATTACGGGCCATGATGAAACTTGAGAAAAAGCTGAATATCTCTCCGCGGCTTCACAACGCAGCCGGGTATTTGCATTTGGGGCCACGACTAGAATATGCTAACAACATTGTCGTATACAGTTTGACTGGCTACTGGTTTACTGGTCCGTAAACTTTTGTGTCTGACTGTGCAACAACCTCCGCGTGCGAATAACATTGTATTAGTTCTCGGCAACTAAACCCAACGCATTGCCCATTATTTCGTCTTTGTATTCGAGGCGCATTTACACGCCTGCAATGCTGAAACAACTCGCCCAACTAACGGTTAACTGTTAAACCAAGCACTCCGACGAAGACGCGGGGGCCCGGTCGCAGAGCACGTCGGTACAAAACCTCCATACGCGGCGTTTTCCACGTGCGCTACATTTTCAGCCGGCTTAAAAGAACTTGTTCATCGCTTCAACAACGGCAGCGCTCAAGGAAAAGAAACAAGAAAAAAAAAGAAATAAAAGCATTATTATTATTTACAGCGTTCTCGCTGTATATACGTTTCAGAGGCCCTTCGGTAACTATAGGGCAATAGTCAGTACATCGCAGAAAAGAAAGAACATACTGGTAACAAGACCCCGCCCAAAGTATATGACTATAAACGCATCGCTGAATCTATTGTCTCTCTCTTCTTCTACGGCCACGTCTTTTGCTTTTCGCGTTGAGCTTCGCTACAATTTCGCTCAACAAAGGACATTCGGCCGAATTCCGAACGGCGTCGTAAAAAAAGTTATTGCACAAAGATCTCCCGGGCTACGCTAGACGAGAAAAAAAAAAGTAAGAAAAATGAAAATAAAAGGGACTCGGTACTGCGGAAAATGCAGCACTAAAGCACTGTTACAGTCGTTATTGTCGCTTCTGTTTTCACTTAAGCCAAGAGCTCGCCCTCTCCCCACCACACACATCACCACCAACACATCCCCCCCCCCCCCCCCCCCGGTTTCTGTCGCGCTTCCTCTGTTCCCTAATCACGTATTCCGCACGCTTACTGTAATACGCCCGGCGCTCCGATTTAGTACAATAGGTGGCTTCGAAGATACTTCCGAGAATCGCCCGGCGAACAGGACAATGATCACTCCTGAAGCGGCGGACATCCACTGCAAGCTCATTACTCAACTAGCCCTCCACGAATCCTATATGCGTTATACGACGTCGTAAAATACGGATACCGAAAGCTCGCAAGTAAAATGGTCGCCGGAACCGTTTAGCATGGTTGGCACACGGGCGGGCAGGCCCGGAAGGGAAGAAAAAACAAAAAAAATACCACTGACAGAAAATAGGTAGTCGCCCCTCACAAAAGTCGTTGTAGAAATTCTGTTACGCATCTACTAAATTATTGTTCCGTTTTATAAAGGTTCCGTTGAAATGCACCGAATGAAATTAAAAGGGGCGCGGTTAATCGGGCGAAAAGAGACGTTCATTAAAACATCGATGAAAAAAAGAACGCAAGCACGCAAAATATATAAGCATACATATGGTTTCAAAACAATACAGAGGCCCACAGGAAGATGGAGGTTGTCACTGGGGGATGTCAACAAGGGATGTGACTGGAGCCAGCGCTTCGTCAGGCCAGCTGCGTTCCGTTTTAGCATTTTAGAGCACAAAAATATACAGGAATCAGCGTGTACAGGGAAGCGCTTTGTTTAGGTCTTTTATACTGTTCCCGTGTATTTTTGTGTGCTAAATTGCTGAAAAAAAAATCTAAATATGGGAACCTTAGGTTCAGCGACATCACTTGTTCTGCCATCTCTACCGAGTCAGATGGCAGAACATGGAGGAAAGAAACAAAACAGGAGAGGCCCTGACGTCACGTTTTTGAAGCCGGAAGTGCAGCCATGTTGGTGTGCCATCTCCCTTAACGCCTCCAATCAAGGGTTCTGCAGCTAGCACTGGTGGCACGGGGTCATACACGTCAACATAATAGAGCGCAAATGAAACCTCAGGCCTATTTGAGGCAAAATATATTTACGTAACCATGATCCGCAGCGTTCGTTTAATTAAGAATACACATTGGACTGGTTTTTACGTTAGTAAATGAAAAATCAACGCGTTAGAAATGGTGTCGAAGAGACGCTACGCGTTAAAAACAAGCCGACTGGAGCCGCGGCTCTGTACCCGGCTTTAAGCCAACAGTAATAAAAGGTCTCAACAGATGCCGCGAGAGCAGAGCGAACGCGGTAAATTTGAATTGAATTCAGCAAAACCTCCATTGCCTCCATCATGGGCGGAGTGAGAGGGGAGAGGAAGAGCGTGAGGGGTGGGAGGGAGGAGAAGAGAGGGTGTTGCGTATCAGGGGTGGCAGAAGACTATCGTCTTTCGATGTCATTTGCAGCGAAGCAAGCAGATATGCGGCCAAATTTTTTTTAACACGAAAGTGTTTTATGCCGGGGTCCACCAAGACTTCACTGACGTATTTCCGTCACGGAAATACGTCATAGAACATAATACAAAGAAAGAAACCAGAAGAAAAAGTTCCACAAACATGCAAAATTTGGAAATCGAACCCACGACCTCTCGGTCCGCGACGATAGATCGCCGAGCGTTTAACCCATTGCGCCACAAACGCATTTGCAGAGAGCTACACAGACGCGCCTTATATATCTAACACTCCTCCGTGTACCCGCGCTCTTGCTCGGGGCGGTGCCGCCGCCTACGAGCAGAAAAGAGAAGTACTGCATTATGACACTAACGCGCACCGACAGTGAACGCTTCGGTGGTCTCAGCACTACGACGCCTCGATGCCAGCATTCGAAGGGACGCTGGCATCAAGAAGCACTACCAACGCCACTTAGGTGGCGTTCACCGTACTCAGCACAGCGGAGCGTGGCCTACGCAATTAGCTCTGAAAATGTTTCTGAAGTTGATCGCGGAGGCTGCAATTACGACGCGCTGTACGCGCTGATTTGACTCGGTGACGATTCAGTTACGTGCTTTGTCTTGCGCGTTGTATTAGTGTGTCAGTTACGTGCTTCGTCTTTCGCGTTGTGCTAGCGTGTGCAGCGTAGTGCAGCTTCCATATGCACGACGGTTGCTCATGGTCATCGACGTTGGTAGTCGTGATGGAGGAGACGTGCCACCAGGCGTCAGCGTGGGTGCATCAACGCCTAAGGGCGCTTTAGCCACAAAACACCAATAGACATTATATATCAATGTGCAATAAACATTACACTACTTCTGTGAAGACACGTTTCACTTTCGTGTTCTATACCGATTCCTATATAAGAGGGATCAACCACATTTTTTCAGAAATTTACCGCGCAAAAATGCACAGGAACAGTGAATGGCTTCCTTGACTCGGTACAGAGGGAGATAGAGACAGAAGGGGAAAGGCAGGGAGGTTAACCAGATCTTCCCATCTGGTTAACCTCCCTGCCTTTCCCATTTCTTCTGCCTCTCTCTCTGTACCGGCCGAGTCAAGGAAGCCATTCAATGTTCTTTTCGTTTTCCCTAAAGATATTCCGTTTCTCTGCGCCACTGTATATCCAAATGACATCTCTGGCACATGTAGTTATGGGACACGTAAGAACAACGCTGTCGATTAGATAAGACTGGTGACGTATCGTTAAGTAGCTCAAGCGGACGCTTTAGCTCTAGGCTAGCACCAATTTCGCAAATCCCATTCAGCTTACGTGAGAAAAAAAAATTAAATTATGGGGTTTTACGTGCCAAAACCAGTGCTGATTATGAGGCACGCCGTAGTGGGGGACTCCGGAAATTTGGACCACCTGGGGTTCTTTAACGTGCACCTAAATCTAAGTACACGGGTTTTTCGCATTTCGCCCCCATCGAAGCTTACGTGAGACTGTCACTACCGTTTAAAAGTTTTGCTACGAGTTCTGCTTACAATTTAGTGGCACATTTGAGAGCGGTGTTTAAGGCATCAGTTTCGTTGACTGTAGCTGTCTCAATCGATAAAGCTCAGCGAAATGTGATAAGCCTGCTTATTGCCGAGTTAAGGGGTTGTAAACGACATGCTTCACTTTTACAGCGTAAGCTGTTATGGGGCTCATTCCAGTAGCCGCTTCGGGTCGCGATGATGCCGCCCCGTAGCCGCTATCGCCACTATCGCATGCGAAAAAAAGTACCCGCTCTCCGCCGGGATCGAGCCCGGGCCCGCTGCGTGGGAGGCGTGGTGGGAGGCGAATACTCTACTACTGAGCCACGCAATAGCTTGTTTGGCTGGGCCGAACGGCGCTAGCCATCGGCGATGGAACGCGTCGGCTTGCACGCGCGACGGCGTCCCAAGCAGGCCGCGTCGGGTGCGTTGCAATGGGAGCGAATGTGACAGCCGTAGTTGCATTGTCGGCCGCTTGGCTGGGCCGAACGGCGCTAGCCATCGGCATTGGAACGCGTCGGCTTGCACGCGCGACGGCGTCCCAAGCGCGTTCCTGATGCATTCACTAAATTACTATAGGTAGTACTGTCGAAACGCTCGTCTAGCTTACGCTGTGACTGTGCTGCGTGTGACGCGCAGGCCTGGCATTTTTATTTTCTTTATTTTGCGATTTTCTACTATTTGTGTAAAAAGACTGATGACCTAAATGAAGAAAAAAATTCCGCTCCCTAGAGTCGGTAGGGATTTTAACGTGTTGTTTTAAATGCAACAAATGTCATCATATTTCGCTTCAGCGGACGCCGATCTTCTTTGTACTGATCTATCCGGGCGACACGGTTCATTGGTGGCGCATAAAATCTTTTGCGGCGCAGAAGAAAATGGCGTACACGGAGGTAAACATACATGCGCTGTCCATACCACTACGTTTATTCAGACGATGCTGAACAATTTACGTACACTAAGGAAGAAACTATCCACGTACTTGGCGCACATAGCCAAAAGCGCCACACTTTCGTTCTTAGAGCAAGCTTGAGAAGCCATGACCAGCGTTTCAGAAACAGACAAAAGAAAAGTTCTTACGTTCGTAAATGCGAGCAAATCGTGATGTTGGGGACATTCCTATGGCCACGGGCAAATTAACACGAACGGAAATATGTCCGAATTGGGCCCTAGATGATAGTCAACTGTGATTTCGATGTCCTTAGAAAACCATTACTGAAATTAGGTTGAGTTCCTATTTGTCTTTTGTTGCCCTCCATAGAATGTCTATTGAGATTCGATTGAATATCATGCGTGATCCTTTTTCCGAAGAGTTGCCTCACGAGTGGAAAAGGACTGCTGTTTTCCTTTCGTTCCAGCGATACTTAACTCATAGAAAGCAAACGAAACGGAGATGCTTGTTTCGATACAGCGCTCCTCTATCCTTTGATATGTTTCTTTAGAAAAGATTTTTTTTTTCAGAGAAAAGAACGGCACGTGTACACTGATGCAAGTCAACCCGTTCTCAGACTCCACAAACTACGGAATATTCCGAGAGTTAAATAATTCAACGTCGTAACAGTCGCACGCACCGAAGTCGTATACATTTCACAATAAAAATTGCACGACCCTTTGAAATCTCCACAAGGAAAAAGCAAAAAAGAAAAAGAAGACTAGTTTTCAGCCATCTGGGTTATTCAGTGAATGCTTGGCTGGATACTGTCCCGTGTGCAGAAGTATTTGGAACCGTGCGAGATACAATATTAAACGTTGAGGGCTTTCCTCTACTCAGCTGGTGTTGTTGCCAGACGCTCGTTACTTCGACCGGACGCGCTCGGCGCATCTGGTCGAAGACCGTCTCTTTAGCATCACGTTCTGAATGAGAGCGTTTCGAATTTCGATGGTAAACAAAACAGATTTTATTCCCGAGGAAACTTATTGCACCCAGCTTTAAAGAGATATCAGTTGCTCCTTTGTTTATGACACTGTCGTACACAGAGTGATATAACAAGCTACGGTCACATGCAGACCAAGCGAAAGTAGCCAGCCGTAAGGCCGCTCAGAAACGTCTGCTTTCTTTCGCTTTCAGTTGGTCACTGACCATAACTACTTTCACAATGTGTTTTTCGGCGAGTTTTTTTTTTTTTTTATCGAACCCTTTTTGACCACAGGTCCTAGAGAATGAGTAATTTTGCAAAGAGATAGAAATTAATAGCGTCTAGTTTGTCGAGGCTGCCACGCACCTGTACCTTCAACGTTGTTCATTTCACGGTGCTGACAGTCGCGTACGTGCATTTTCACGTATAAGCGCTATAGTGCATTGCACGTGTGCATTGGGATGAATTTCTCTTTTCTCTTGCTCTCCTTCGTTCATTTTTCACATCATTTACACCTGGAGCAGCATGCCGAGCCTATCGTTAATGGATAAGTTCACGAGTTACCATTAAACTCACTACAGCGTAAGACGTACGGCTTAGTAGATTACCGATGGATTAGCGACGAAGTGGAACCGGACAGGCAATGTTGTGCGCATAAAGGAATAATCGGTGCATTTATCAGAGCAACAGAGTCGGGAAGCTAACGAAACGTCCACAGCCGAGAACGGCAGAGGAGATTATAGAACGATCTCTTTTGGAGCAGAATGCACTTCCGGGTTTTCTAGTGGACTGGAAGCTTTGCCCCCATGGAGTTTTACAAAATTCAACCTAGAGGGTAACGTATACCCTTTAATCATCCTGCAAACATGGGGATTACGGAAAGCACAGTTTCCGTATTTGTGTTTGATAGTTCGGGGTGGCCTACTAAGGACCTATATCTCTCTGTAATTTGGTTTGTTCGCTCTATCTTCATTTTAGCTCCCAGTACCTCGATTACATTCGGGTTCTTTTATATAAATATATTCTCAATAAAAAAAATGGTACACAACGGAGGCTCCCGGCCGATGCAGATATCTGCGTTACAGTTCCTTTTGTCTAAAACTCGTTCATAATGGAAATCATCACCATCATTCTAGTCCTAATAATATTTAGGTCCACTAGCTCCAATGCGAAGGGCCTCTTCCAGTTATCTCCCGCCGACTTAATGCTAATCCTGGAAATTTCGTAATCTCACCGCTCGTTCTAATCTGCTTTGCCACTCTCGGCTGTGCACGTTTCATTGGCTTCCCAACCCTGTTGCTCTGATAAATTCATCGATTATCCTTTACACATTGCCCGCCCGACTCTACTTCGTCGTTAATCTACCGATATCTTAATTACCGTCTTCACATCGCTTAATGAGAAGGCGCATTCATGAGTAAGTTCAAGCTGAGTGTAAGCCGTGAAACGATTGCGGCTTTTGTCCCAAGCAGGCATGGCAGCAGATTACCGTATTAAGCACGCCGCTGAAAAAAAGCTCATACATACGTAGTTGCAATATCATTAATATCGTGGTTGAACAACAGCGTTGAATGCAGTCGTCGACGCTTGTACCGGATTATCCTCTATAATGGTGTCTTCAGAAAACTGAGTGCAGACGATTATATATATGGCAGACGGTATCAGTTGTGAGCGGAGTAAAACAACGCGTCGATGTAAGCCTTTTCCGTTTCACGCGAGTAGGAAATGTTGCGTACGTATGAGCTCCAGGTATACCTTAATCCCTATCGGCTAAGCCGCTCACTCGTTCGCGCTCAAATTTCTTACGGCTGATGGTAAGCGGTGGATGAATTTCAATATCACGTTTGGATGCATTACTTCCAGCATTACTTCCACATTTTAGTCTAGATTAAAGCAGAAGTATGCATCCTCTGCGGCAACACCAAAAAGAAAGCGTAGATAGAATTCGTGGGAAACGAAGCGTTGCGCCGTCTGTTAGCTTAACGCCGAAACAAGGCCAACGGAACAAATTTCACTGTACCGTGTGCAAACAAACCTCAAGCTCGACGAAGCTTTTTTACCGGCTTGCGCACTCTCGAAACATCGTCTGATTCCCGATATAAACAGCAGACGACGAAGCAGGCGTACACCAGAAGAAAACACCGCGTTACAAACGTCGGGCTGGCAAACATTACAACGGTGTACCAGACGAACATAAACCTTTTTTTATATTTTAATCTCTAGAGAGTACCTTCGCATCACGCCAAACGCGATTTTTATAGTGTGTTTTACCGTTATAAGCAGCAGACGACGAAGTGTGAGCGCGCCGGAAAACAACGCCGTTTTACAAATGTCACCCGGGAAAATAAACAGTGCACGTTTCACTGTGCGACATGCTATGGCCTCTGAAATCAGGCGCGCCGACCAATCTTGCTTGGAGGACATGGATTAGACGTAAAGTTCATCATTAAAACTGCTAGATAGAAATCAGGCGTTGCAGTCGTTCAAGTATACCGCTTCCATGGTGGGTACACTAACGGAACACCTTCTGCGGCAATGCAGATAAACACACGGGCGCGGGGCGCACGCCGTCTTGAAAATAGTTCCTTAAACAAAGTGCACCCTCATTTGTTATAACATGTCAACTTTTTTTACTTTTTTTAAATTTTCTTTTGGGTATTCTGGCAAAGGCGGATCCGTCGCAAGCAGCAAGCTACGTTGATTCAGCGCCTGTTGAAAAAAAAAAAAAAAAAAAAAAAAAAGGAAAAAAAAAAAACTACAGAAAGCGTAGTCGAATTCTGAGCCAGACTACTTGGCGCTGTAACACATGCGCAGAAGGTCCGCCCCTGTAGTACCTGTAGTTTATCCTTAATTTCTACGGAAAATTGTCCGCAGTTGTACAGGTCGTGGATTTTCCTACGACTTGGCATGGCTTCGTTGACAATGCAAACTGAAGCTACTTTTATTGTTCCTAGTTACCCAAGATCGCTGTACATTGTAGAATTTGGCCATATCATCACCCGTGGGTGGCTGATAATATGGCCTATGGGTAATAACGTGGCGGAATTTGACAGTGTTCAGAATAGAAAGCTTGAGCTTGTCCGTGAGTGTACAGGCCCTTTACATGCATACCGGGTTACTGGACAGGTAAACGTGATAAGTTTAACTACAGATAACACAGAGAAATTATTGCAGCCATGGTCTACTTAGCTAGTGGCATCATCGGAAGTGGCAGCGGCGACGTGTGATATGGTCACCATGCCGCCTTTTATCATTTTTTGTTCGACCTCGATGTGCAACTGCACATAATGTTTGCTACAAAATTTGCTATAGAGAACTCTGGCAGCTAGTAAGTGCAACGATTCTCAATATATCTGCATGCGCGCACAGTCGATTTATCGATTTCTGCGTTTAGAAATATAGGGAGCTAGTGCTTCGTAACTTGGACCGAGAAATAAGCGCTGTGAACTAAGCCGCAGAAATGTTTGAAGCCGAAGGCACGAAGATAAGGCAAATCCATGTACTAACCGACATTACCATGCCAGCTGAGCCATAGCAATGCCAGCGTTTTAGTAGGAAACCACGTATACAACTCTATATACAGAATCCAAACGAACTTGTTCTCGTACTCCAGAAAGCCTGTGACGCGTGCACGATTTCGCAATGTCGTTTGCTTTCCATTTCAGAACAGCGTACGACGAAAGACACGCTCACCAGGAAAAAAAAAAGGAAGGAAAAAAAAGAGAGAGAAAAAAAAACTAAAAAATACCGCGTTACGAAACCGAGGAAAACAGCTCGATTCCCACTGTACGCTGCCCACGGACTTGTTTTCCCCGAAGTTCGCGGATCACTTCTGAATCCCGCCTGCGCACTCTTTTTTCAGCCTCGTGTACGCTTCCGTGTCACACCGTCGTCATACCCCGCCAAAATGTCATCATACCTGGTCTTATTGCTAGACGACGCGACGATAACGTCGATGGCATGTTTTGCGTACTTCTTTTATTCATTTTGTATGAAACTGGCAGGTAAGGAACGTCCAACGTGTTAATTCAAGTATTAAGGCGAAAGCCTCAGACGGCTCGTGGGTCAAAAAAAAAAAAAAAAAACTGTGTCCGGCGTTGTGGCACCCAAATTCATGGTGCCACCATGCCACACAGTGCCACCATGGTGCCGCCACCAAAGGCCGTGGGTTAGACTGCCTTAATTAACTCTACCTTTATTAAAATATAGTTAATAAGGGACTCGAACCAACGACCATTGGTGGGAGAAAACAAGTTAAGAGCAAGTAACAATGCGTTCGAATGAGAATGTCAAAGTAACTTAACGTATGTCTCGTGAGCGCGCAGGCTTTTGCCTTCATCCTCTTTTAGCGTACGCTAAAGTTACTTCCAACTTTCAAACATTTATTCACGCGGGAAGCGTTACATCCGCGCGAAATTTGAGCGCTCTTTAGGCGACATAGTCACGCATGTAAACATACTTGGCGTATCCGTTTACTCCACGTTCCATACTTTCCGCTGTACGGCTCGGTTTTGCTGGAGCAACGGGTGCACGCGGCTACGTGCAGACACCGCCCACAATTTCAATCCGCCCCCGGAAAGGTTCACAGAATGCCGCGAGATATCGTCGCCCATGCAAGCGCCTAGCTTCGACTGCGCGAACGCGCGGCGCCCACGATCAAACCGTGGTGCGTGGGAGTCTCGGTGGAAGGAAAAGGGGAGTTCTCCGTGGGACGCCCGGAGTGTCGGGGAGGATTACCGCGCTAAGCCCAAACCCAAATGGCGTGGGACGAAACAAGGGATGCAAAAGGCAGCGACGTGTTCCTATGACCGGAACGCGTGTTAAAGTAGTGGGCGAAACCGAGCGCATATTACCGTTCTCTCACTTTTGTCATTGCGATTTTAACACACGAGGGACCAAATGATTAAGTGTTTGTTCCTGGTTTCTATCACTCTTCCTTTCAGCTTCGTCCTTGTCCGTCTTCATTCGGTGCTTCATTTCTTCCTTGCCTCTGCTTCAATCTTTTTTTAATTGCTTCTTCGTGTTTTCACCCTTTGTTTTTCCTGAATTCAATTTCTATTTTTTGTTCCCTTTATTAATTCCCCATTTCCTCATTTCATTCCCTTCTACCTTAACTTCTTCCTTAATTGGTTCAGTGCCTTCCTTAACTCATTCCCCGCATTTATTTCTTCACTTGTTTTTCCTTCCTTCGTTTCTTCTTTACGTACTCATTTCTTTAATCTCTTCGTCCCTCACTAATTGTTCTTTGCTCGGTCCTGCCTTGCCGTTTTCCTTCCCGTATTATTTCGCTATCGCCTCCCCCTAATGCGCCTCCCCCATTTTTCTCTCTTCTTTCCCTCCAGCTTTTCGTATTGCTGTCGTTCTTCCTTAATTCACCCCTACGTGTACTTCTTTCTCGATTCATTTCTTCAGTTACTCCTTCCCCATTCTCCTTTCCCATTCTGGCTGTGCACTCGCGCCGTCAAAAAAGAAAAAAAAAAAAGTTCAAGGAGCTTCAAAGCGAAGCGATTACGCAAACAACGAACGACTCTGGTCCGGAGCGGGCTACTTAGCGCCGTCATACCGAATAACACTTACAACACCGTTGATGATATCTGATGTTTAATGGCGCGAGGGCTAGGTCTTACAACACCGTTAAAGCAGCGCTTAGAAGCATACCGAAAGCAAGTTGAAGGGAATCGGAGCAGACGACGTTGAAGCGAATTATCACTGAAAGGGGAATTATGCTGATTTGGCGGGACAAAGGGACGTTTACGGGCGAAACGAACAAAACACAGCGGGGAAGCTTCCATAAAGAGGAAATATTCGTTGCCGCTTTCCCGAATGTGGTGTTCAAGATTTAACTCCTCATATCCCCAAGTTATTCGAGCACGCTCTAAATTTAAAGTGACGTCGAAGAGGAATAGTTAAGAAGTTAAGTATGACGCTTCTGTATGATAGCAATGCGGCTACGAACGTATTACCACGAGAGGGCGCTTGGCAAGTCTGAAAATACGAAAACGCGGTGTGCTGCGAAAATATACGAGTGCTCGGAAATGTAAAAATAATAAAAGCGTAATAATCGTCACAAGAACGTCTGAAGCCACAAACCCAATTAGACAAATCCACGTATACGAATCATAATTTACATGATATATTAATAATAGCAGCGTCATGCAAAGTCCCCTCCAACAATTTTAATAGGAGTCTCTATATGGTGTCAACTCACTGGTGCTGGCTCATCCGTTGTCCGTCTCAACAACTCGAGTGTACACCAATCGGTAACGTATATCAGTCATCAACGACTGCCGACAGACGTGTTCCAGACGAGGAAGGAAGAGGGCTCTCGCCCAATGTACGCTGCTAATGCTTGCGTTGCGCTTCCATTCAGTTGGCGTCGCGCGCGGTAGGCGCTGAGGAGGCGGACAGTGGTAAGGGACTAATTACTCCACGGATAGGGTAGATGTTTGGGCCAGTTAGTACATCGCTAAAAATGAGCAATATAACGACAAAACACGAACGCTATATACTCCGTTTCATACGTAGCAGGCAACGCTGTGGAAGAAACGCAAGTGGTGCGATCGCAGAGGTATCACTCCGCGCCTTTCCCTGGGCAGTTTTCTTTTTTTAAATCTGCGACGTTTTCTAGGGAATATCCATTTCATATATTACAAGGACAACTTGTGCACGCAAGCTTACGTCAAATCACACATTGCTAGTGCAACACATTCGCGTTTTCAGCGTATACAGGCGACGTACTATATTTTGGTCGCGACTCGCGAGCGCAGGTGATGCGCTGTGGCCGCTGGTCGTAGCAATATGTCCCTCCGCTCGTTTGGTCAGAACTCCGCTGCCTTTCACGTAATAAATGCGTCATGTCTGGCGGCGTAGAAGCAGAATGCATAATTTTATTACTTCGAATTACACGGCGCGTACCTAATATCTTTCTTTCATACGTCACGCATTACTTTTCTGCGCGAGTGGAGCACAGGAGCGACTCACGCCGACCGACGTTCAGACCGGCAGGCGCGACTTTCCCGTCCTCACGCCGAAATGACCCACGACTGGCGGAATCCGCGTCTGCTTGCCCCGTAAAATAACCATAACCGAATTCCGACATCTTGATCCCGCGTCACTGGTTAGTTAAGCATCTTTGCGACTCTCTCCCCCTTTTCCCTTCCCCCAGTGTAGGGTAGCCAACCGGACTCAGTCCTGGTTGACCTCCCTGCCTTTCATTAAATAATTTTCTCTCTCTCTCTCTCTCTTTGCGACTATATATAGAGGCGGAGCTCAAAAGTTGAACAGCAAGCGACAACCGAAACGGTCGCCTTTCGGCCGACTCGAACCTCCGCGGCTCGCCGGTGTAAATGCGACCTTAGCGAGACGGCGTATAACTACCCTACCGAATCGGCGAGCGATTTTGTTTGTGTGCTCCATATATATATAAGCACAACTAGAGATCTGTGCAGAGTGCACAGGCGTTTTTTCTGAGGCCCGCCTAATTGGGCCGACGGGCCACGCGAGGACGATGTTTGACGAGCTCGTTAATAACCGGGCGGCCAAGCGCGAACTTCGCGCGGGGTGAAACGGACTCAGGACCTTGACCATCGTTAGCGTGTTTTCTATGCGACAAAGTTCAGGAAGTCAGCTGCTGATCTGCAAAAAGCTGATGAGCTAGTTGGAGTAACTGGGAACTGTAAACACGCTGGACACGGAAACATCAAGCGAGTTTAGAGTAGAAGTGTAGGCAGGGTTTAATTTCGGAGATCGGAGAGGCAGTGTGCACAGCGGACATGCCAAGCGCGAACTTCATTTAAAGTGTTCGCAGTCTCCAGCAAAATACATTGCTGTTCGAGCTGTTTTATTATCTCGCTGTTTTTTCTCACTACCTGACTTATGACACCCTATTCTAGGCGCGACTTAGCATGTGAAATACTTGTAAGAGTATTAGTTGAATTTGTATTGTGTATTAATTACTAGTAAATTATTTGTACATGGTACTGCTTTGCTTTGTTCGAGGTATGCGTTAAAATTGTGTTACACGCAATCTGTAAATTTGTGTATAATTGACTGGAATTCTCGTACGATATTCTTTTGCGGTCGCTTCTCGCACTGCCTGGTTGTGCTTAGCGGCTTGTTGTGTTTATCTTAGAATTTCATATTTATTCCGATTCTACAGCATGAAGAGGAAAGAAATGCAGAGCAAATTTAAGTTGAAGTTATGTTTGAGCGCAATAAAAATTGCAGTAGGGAAAGCTCTACTGAAACAGCAGTGTATTTCGCGGCACTTTCTCAGTCCGTATTTCTCGAAACCCGGGGTATATGCACGAAATTCCTAGCATAAGGTTATGCACAACCTTGAAGCAGTCGGGGTAAAAGCCGAAGAACTCAGGCTGGTGCTCGTGATCAAACATGATGAAGATATGGTGAAACGATTAAGATACCACAGATATAATGAATGAAACCGTAACTATAGACCGATTTCATAAGCAGCAACTGAAGTGGGAGGTAAGGCACCAAGGCAACAAGTAGGCGAGCTCTGCCAAGTAACAAAGGACCTAAGAAAGAAACGACAAAATTGTGAAAGTGTATAACTCAGGAGATCAGGTATAATTTGTTCAACTTCGAAAGCTGATAAACAAGAAGAAAGTAATTGATGTTAGAAATCTCGGAAATACTTAGGAAGCAGAGAAAAAATGTGGACCGCACGAAATCAGAGAGGAGGAAAATTGCCATAGGAAAGAGAAATATTTATCCAGTGAAAGATAAGGAGGGTAATGTCATGGCCAATATGGATCAGTATTGATCGATTGACTGCAATTACAATTCTGCAGTAGGTGGTGTCCAAATCGTTGCCCCAGCGACTGCGCCCTCCGAGTAACAAATACAGATGTCGAAAGCCGCACGTTTGCTGGATGCATGCGGAGGTAGCGATTGCAGGAAACACGTCATGTAGGTCATGGTTTCGGACACCACCTATCACAACATGCCCGCCAGGGCCACTAATTCAAAAAGATAATTAGCAACATTTTGTAATTTAAAGATTGAGCACAAGCCATGAGAGGACGATTGTCAAACTCAAGCGATAGCCTCACGCAAGACCTGCTGAGATATGCAGCTATAGGGACACTTATATTAGTTACCTCTAGTTGTCACATATAGTGCTGTATGAGGCATGTGGATGCTGTGACGCTGCACAGCCTCGCCTCCAGCATCGGCTCAGGTTACAAACCACATCCTAAGACCCATGCGGTGACATCTCACGTCTCGCATTTGGTATCCGGAGTGGCCCCGCCAAGTCATCCTTAATTACAGAGCCTCCGGGATCGGCCCACCTTTGATTACATTGCCTTCGGGATCGGCGTAGCTTTAGGGGCGAAGCTCCTTATAGCGGCACCCTTTTGTCCCCGTCGTCGTAGTAGTAGTGTGTAACCAGTCTGAGAAAAATTAGAAAAAAAATTCCGAAGTTGTGTCCGTAGCGCGGAATCGAACCAGGGACCCCTCGCTTCCGAGCGCGCGGTGTTAGCCCACTACGCCACGAAGCGGACATGGACACACGCACCACGATGGCAATAAATACCCAACATTAACGAAAGGCCGCGTTTCTAGCGCGTTTCTAACGCGTTTGTGCTAGCGCGTTACGGCCCGTGTACGAAGCTGGTGTAAGACGCTGTGGCCTCTCCGCCTTACCTTCAACGCGTTTCGAACGCGCTGCCCAAAGCGGTGGCAAGTCAAGTTCAAGTCGAGGAGCGTTTATGAATACGGGGGGTATACTCTCTCAGCAGTCATGTGATGGCGTCGGCAAACGCGGTGCACGTTCCGGCATGTGTAAATGGCTGCGTAAGACGCTGTGGCCGCTCCCCCTTACTAGAGAGTACTGCACGTTTCTAACGCGTTTGTGCTAGCGTACCCTTAAGCGGGAGATCCGATGATTCCCTCCGGAGCTTCGCCCACTCATCATCATACACCCCGTGGATATGCTGTGATTTTTTTTATTCTGCCAAACAGCCATCCACGCGAAGCGGGTGAGATAACCAAAGAAGGTGAATTCGTTTAATTGATCTAAAAGTCGAACGCAGCGCAAAATTTGATGTCCGTCTGTAACATATGCGATGGAGCGATACACGAGGCTTGGTCAAAAAAAAAAAAAACGTTATCATATCTCGAATCCGTTATATTTAATCCGACAGTCGTCGAAGAAACGCGCTGGTATATATCGTTGGGCAAATAACAGCCACGAGGGGACCAGCTTCATCGCAAGCACTGTACTACATACGTGTTTCCTTTTCTGCGAATAATTTTTTTTTCCTGGGATAGTCGATGACACGACACAACGCGTGGACGACAGGCCTGAACGGACACACGTACACAAAAATAAAGGAGATATATAACACGACTGCCAGTGTCTGCGTACTCGCGTCTGCGTGTGCGTGTGTGTGTTTGCGCCCGCCGTCCAGGCTTTCTTCACTCAGCGCACATACGGACGTTGCCACGGTTTTCCGAAGGAACGCGTCGTGGTCCTCGATAGAAGAATTGATAGAGCGCACCGGCAAGGGCAGACAAGTCTTCCGAAAATCAAAGGAAAAGCAAGAAGAGGTGCAATAACAAGATGACAAGGAACACGAAGAAGCAGGCATGAAGAGCAGTTCCTCAGAAGCGCGGAGTGCCGAACGTTGCCTCAGAGCTCCTTAGCAACCTACGGCACTTACGCCAATGACACGAGAGAGGAAGTTCACAAAGAAAAATAACAAATGCAACGAGTACTCGATGACAATGTCGGCGTACAGCGCGCGTTTCGACACGCGTGGCACGCGTATAAGGTCCCGCTCCCATCAGGACGAGCAGCGATTGAGCGGACGCGTGCTGCTGTTGTGCGGAAAAGGCTTAAGCGCCTCCTGCGCTAGCGTCTCGCCAAATGCGTGCAGTGCGGCGAAGACTACACACGGGTCCCGCGAGCAAGCTACGGGAACGGTACGTAACACCGACTCGCCCCTATCGTCCGCCGTCAATCCTCTCGCGCGCTATAACCCCGGTTGAAGGGAAGCGGTCACGACGGAGTAATTGCCGACGCGCAACGGGAAAAGCCCGCCCACCTGAGACCTTTCTGTAATTAGTCGTCAACGTCGTATAGGTAAGTACATTGATTTTGATTGTAATCGCATGGCGGTCGGCCAGTTTCGACTGTAATGCGCCAAGTGCAGGGTCACTGTGTTCTTCAACTTAAAAGGCTTGCTGGTGTTCAAGTGTGACAGGTGTAAGATTTGTCAGTGGTGGTGAAACGGCTAAAACAGATTCAAAATTCCAACTGTTTGTGGAAATTTCAATGTGTTTTCTAATGGGACTTAAGGTTTGTATTCCAACAAAAGTGCTGGGTGTGGCTTCATCGGATATGTGCAACATGCAATAAAGAAACTAAGTCTTTCCATTTCATTCTGCGGGCAAGTAATTAAAATATGCAGACTAGTTAATGGAACTTGGCACGCAACTACACTGCTAGAAATACAAACTATTCAAAGAACAATAAAAATAAAAGCCTACTTGGATTCTGTGCACCTGTATAGTGCCACGCTGATTCCACACTTATGGTTTAATGGTCAGGCCTGTATGGCGCCGCCTTCGGCGAATTTCTAAAACTCGCTACGGCGGCGTTTATTTCGCTGCGCTGCGTGGGAGTCGGATGGGACCAGGTGTAGTTGATCACTATAGCTTTCTGCGGCGGCGCACTAAACAAAGGAAGGGAGCGAACTCGATTAGCGAGCGGCTCTCCCGCTAATCGATTCCCCTTTCTCCGACAGGGGTCGCCACGGAGGCTTCTCTCGAGAGAGCGACGGCCGGCCTCGTTCTGCTCTGCCCTTCAATCGCACAAGTGCTGCAAGCTGGCCGGGTTGGTAAAGTTGATTCATGTTATACTAAGTTGATTCATGTTATACTAAAAGGCAGAAACTTGGAGGTTAACAAAGGATCTCGAGAACAAGTTGAGGATCGCACAAAGAGCGATGGAACGAAAAATGTTAGGCCTAACGTTAAGGGACGGGAAGAGAGCGGTGTGGATTAGAGAGCAAACGGGGATAGCCGATATTCTAATTGACATTAGGAGGAAAAAATGGAGCTGGGTAGGCCATGTAATGGGTAGGATGGATAACCGGTGGACCATTAGAGTTACAGAATGGATACCAAGAGAAGGGAAGCGCAGTCGAGAACGGCAGAAAACTAGGTGGGGTGATGAAGTTAGGAAATTTGCAGGCGTAGGGGTAATTTGTAGGGGTAATTGGAGATTGCAGAGAGAGGCCTTCGTCCTGTAGTGGATATAAATATAGGCTTATGATGATGATACTAAAAGGCAAACGTGCAAGAACGGAAGTCATGTATAATGAAAAATATAACACAAATGCCTGTTATAAACTGACAGGTCGCACAGTGGCAGAAACTAAGGAAGATATGCACAAAACGTATCTGCGCATGCTCGAGGGAAGGCAGCGCCAACCTGTCAATCATGGACACGCGAGCGGGAAATGGCGAAAAATAACTGTTTAGGTATGACAATGATTTGTGTAAGATAACACAGAGCTGACTTACGCACGTGCTACCGCTCTTAATGTTATGCCATGCCTCGACTGTTCGCAAATTTTGGTGTGCACTTGAAATCGCGATAGTGTAACGAAAGGTTCGAAGGTGTCCCACCAGTGAACGAACGTTTATGCTCGATTAATGTCAAATTGACGTCAAGTACTCTGTCTGCCCCTAACAAAAAAAAAAAGTGCAGTTTCACAAGATGTATCAATCAGCCTAAATGAACTCTCTACAAACTTGTTCAACTTTCAGTTGTCCTAAATGTAAAGTTGAATGGTGACGGATAAACATCGCAAAGAAGGACGCGAACTTGGAAAAGAAATGGACGTAACAGGAGCTGACTTCAAACCTAGGTAAACTCAGAAGCGCACAAGGAATATATACGTGCCATATACGTCTTATACGTACCAGCGATCTCACATAAGCAAAAGAAAGCGAAAAAAAAAAGCCAGGAAAGCTAAAACACTGCCACGTTCTGAGCCCATATATTTTTAAAATAATGTACAAATTTCACGCACTGCGGGAATCGATGTTACGCTATAGAAAACCAACACGATAAACCATAACGTCGCGGAGGGCGGGCGCGCATTTTAGAGTCCACTAACAATGACGAATATCAACGCTAGCCTGATAACACAAACAAACGCGTAGAAAAGGTTAGGCATACGCCATCTCATTTTCTAGCAGTTAATTCACGATCGTGACGCCTTACCACTGAATACAAGAAACTTCTATCATCTGCCGCAGTAACTCGCACCCCGACACTCCAATCTCGTTCCGCTAATGCTCCATATAATGTAAGCGGAATATGCTCCACTTAGTGTAACCTATGTGAAATGAGATTAGAAGCGCACATGACGAAAATGAGGCCACCCACTGAACAGCAACATACGCGCACCCATTTCATGGCACGCTTGAAGTTATATAAAGTGAATCCGGTGGTCGATCCTCGGCAGCGTTAGAACGCATAATTCGTGGGCCTTCTCAACCATGTCGTACAGTCATGCGCGGCTTTACTAACATTTTTGGTAGGTAGTGCAACCTCTTGCCTGGAGATGAACAGTGGCTTAGAGGCGCCGTGAACGCGTGACGTCTCCTATACGAGATATGCTTCCACCATATAAGCCCGGCGATGACGTCAGTGTGAAAAGCTTGAGGCACACGATGCCTGCAGGCACCTTGCGCTGAAGCTGCTCGTAGCGCCTGAACACATAAGCGAAATAGGGGATGCCAAGTACGGTCTTCGTCAAAAGTTCCCACGCCAGAGCGTGCGCAAACGCGTAGACTTCGTGCTGTTGTAGTGGCGGCTTGTACAGTCAAACCCGGCTATGTCGAATCTGAAGGGGATCACAAAAAAGTTCGATATATATAGGTAATTCGATATATAAAATAAAAATTTTATAGAAAAATTTTCACGGGGATTTTACTGCTGTTCGTTATACACGATAATTCGTTATATGTGGGTTCAGTATATACAGTTCCGACTGTATTCGGTTCTACCCGTCGGGGTGGCTCAGTCAGCTAAGGCGTTGCGCTGCTGAGCACGAGGTCGCGGGATCGAATCACGGCCCCGTCGGCCGCATTTCGATGGAGGCGAAATGCAAAAACGCCCGTGTGCTTGCGTTGTAGTGCACGTTAAAGAACCCCAGGTGGTCAAAATTAATCCGGAGCCCTCCACTACGGCGTGCCTCATAATCAGAACTGGTTTTGGCACGCAAAACCCCAGAAAGAAGAATGTATTCGGTTCTAAGAGCTCGAAGATTCGCAAGACGGATATTGACACCGTTTTTCGCCCGTCTGCAGCTTCCGAGTGTCAAAATTACTTCGGAAGCCCCGACGCTCGCGCGAATGTCGGCGTGTTCGCTCACACTTTTTATAAGAACGTGTATGCATTCGCAGTGACACCTCCGATGGTTGATCGATGTATTCATGAGCGTACGATATCCGAAAATGTCGCAGTGCGCATGCTTCGCCCGACTATTGCCACATTTGCGACCGATATCAGAAGCGCGAACACGAGCTTCAGTTCGACAAATATCGATGCGTGACACTCAGACGAGCGATGACGCACGAGTCGTCGCCTGGAATGTCGTTTCACTTTCTTCGCATCCCTATCGGCCGGCGTCGGCGACGCTGGAATGATAAGTGAAAGCGCCGTGGCGTCCTCTGGCCGGCCCAAGGCGCCGATGGCTGCCATGCTGTTGCCAGGAGCGCACACAATAATGAAGGAGGCAAAGAGGGAGGGTGACAGAAAAAACTAAGCACGTGCGATACTCACCGTTGTAGCAAGGGAAAGGTTTGGGGCCGACTGTCCCATGGTCGAGCTTCGCATACGGACCAAATTCGACTGCCCCGACGTCCCTGCGCAGTCGAGAAATGAAGAAATGCAAATGAGCTTCTAATCGCGAGCAGCGCCACTTCGGGACAACTAAAGAGAAACACTGAATCAATGTAGATTGATCGAGTATTTTGTCGAAACTATAGATCATTTTACGGAAGCGTTTAGCAGCCGCCATATTGGGCTGATAACGCTTCTTTTCTGTCTTTAACAACGAAGTTTACGGTACTACAGTCGATTCGCAAGCATGAAAACAGTTGTATAAATGCGTTCAGCGTTTTACGACCATGTTACGTGACTTAACTTCTCATAAAACTAAGAAATTGTTTGGGTAACTGCCCAAGATGGCGGCGCCCATGAATCGAATATAAAACCGTCTTACAGACGATTTTAGACATTCGTTAATTTCTCTGCACGGGGTTGATTACTACAAAAGAGCGATTCAGGGCTAAACTTCCGTTTATTGAATTTCGTGCCGAATAGTCGACGCCGGGTACGTCAGTGTGACGTCGGTACGTTGGAGGGGCGCCAGGCCGTAGGGCGCAGCAGACGTTTTCGAGTCCTTGTCTTTTTTTCTTTGCTTTCCTTTTCTTTTTAGAATGCAATGAAATATGTCGTGTAGTTCGCTAGGCTAACAGCGTAGTTGTTAATACAGCTGAAATGAAGTAACATTTTCATCTTTTCTTTTTATTGCGATAGCAATTATATGGACACTCAAAAGCAGATTTATGCCGTCGGCGTCGCCGTCGCCGTAGCCGTAGCCGAGGTGGATGCCATTAAACTCTATGCCGTCATGTCGAGCTGGTGCGGGTTCTTCAAAGCGTCGTTGTCACCTGTCTCGTTTTTTTTATTCTTCTCTTGCGTCATATATTTTTTTTTACTTACAAATCCACCGCGCACAATAAGAGTGTAATGTAGCAGCGTAGTTTTTAATACAGTTGAAATGAAGTAACATTTTGATCTTTTCTTTTTATTTTATTTCTTTAAGCGAGGGCCCTGGATCCTCAGGTCCCAGTAAAAAAATGGCGAGCCTGAGAGCGCTCCTTAAACAATTTACTATAATAGCTTTCCAAGAACCAGTCTAGGTTTCGCTTCCCAAACGGGTGTAAAGGCCGTGACGTCATGACAAATAAAGGGGTCACGTGGTTAGGACATTGCAACGTTCTGGATATCACTCCAGTTCGCTCGGTCGACTGCTACAGCGCTACATCGGATCTCGAAAGGAGTAGCAGCACAAAAAGGGGGCTTAGCACAGAAGACGACCAAGCGACCCGGAGCGATTGCCGAAACGTCACGAGGTCCGGCCGCGTGGTCACGAGGTCCTACCATGTGACCTCCTTCCGCACCATGACGTCACGGCATAGACACCGTTTGAGAAACGAAACCGAGGCTGGTTCGTAGAAAGCTATTTTAGTAAATTATTTAGGGCCGCGCTCCGAGGCTCGCCAGAGTTTCTTTTCTCTGTCTCGGAATCCATGACCTTCACTTAACGCAAAAAAAAAAAAGAGGAAGGACGTAGCAAATGTCGGCGTGTAATAACTCCTTTATTGGTTCACTTTAGTGTCCTATCAAGACAACAGAAAGAAGAACCACCAGACACATTCTGAAGTACTAACTTAATTTACAGGAAAAACCAGTCAGAACGACGAAGGACAAGAGAAAGGAATTCACACCACAACGATTTCACACCAATAGTCGTTGTGGTGGGAATTGCCGAATTCTCTTGTCCTTCGTCTTTTTGACTGGTTCTTCGTGTAAATGATGTATGAACTGGCCCGGATTTCGACTCTCCTACTAACTTTGTGTGTTTTGCAAGAGACCATGCCGTCTTTTCAACGCGCGTACATGCACACCGAAGCACTTGACTGGCATGAATTAATAAAAAAAAAGTACACACCATGAAAACAAGATGCTGAGACGGGCTAGTTGGCTAAATTTCATGTTGACAATCTGTATCTATGCCCTGCTGCACATGCGCAAGAAATCGTGCAGCTACCTACATAGCCTGTGTTCAATTTAAAAAAAAAATTCAGTTGTGAGTGAAGCACTGTCCTGCTTGTTTTTCTGTAACCGTTTGTCTGTGTGCCGGTGTGTTTCAAGTTCTGTTCATCATGAAACATGAACAACGAGATAAATAAAATAGCTTGACCAGTTTCCCATTGCGTCCAAAGAAAAGCCAATTCACTGTCACGCAATGAAAACAAGAGTGGCTAGCAGACGAGCGATTGCTTTTCCTAACGCGTTCAGGTGACAAATAAGTGTAAAATGTAGTTTAACGTTTATTGCATCTCAACAATGTCGAAAAGCTAACAGCTGCATAACGAAATAAAACGCACCTAATAATGGAAGTTTACAGAATGCATACGCTATGCGAGAAAACTTGGAAAGCATCTATCCAGTCATCTTGGCAACTATGCGTAAGGTAACTTACTGTAACTCACATAAGGACATCGTAAGCAAACACTAAGCAGTCTGTCTTCTAACTCGTAGGTTTTACTTAAATACTTTACACGTGTTATTCAAATTTCCTGCGCAGGTACAATCACCATAAGTGTTTCAAGATGCGTGAGACGCGTTTTGAGCGTCATTATTACGATACGTGCTTTTGCTTTTGATGCACTAAATGCACTAACTTGGCGTGGTACAATTGTGCACGCAGATCCCTTCAGGTACTCTGCGTACACGTTCCTTCGATTCCATCGCCTTCGTTCAATTGTGGTCATTCCGTCGTCACAATTCAGCCGTCTTCAATACATCGTGCATCCCAACGAAAAATGTGTCCAACAAATGGTCGCTAAACAAGGACAGCGTTCGTCGCAAGCACGTACCAGTGAAAGTCTCACTTAAAACCGATTTCCAGGGAGCCGAGATTTCCACAACGCCCGCTCTAGTAGGCGCTCCGATCCTGGATACAAAGGCATAGTAAAGGGGGCCCGATTCCGAGGAGAGTATAATGCGCGGTCACGTGGTAGGGGTCTCCGCGTCTTGCCGTCTTCACTGGCAGGCAAGTATATCGCTTCGGTGCAAAACTCAGCGCAGCATATAACCAGTTGCATGGTATTTATTTAAACGTTTCACGAAAGATTCGCTTCTCGGGATCCAACATGTGGATTGGATCCGCGTAATCTTTTTTTTTTTTTCGTCACTTGCAACTACACGAAGCCAACAGACCCGTTGGCACACACACAGACACTGACAGCTACGATGCACCAAATAGCCCAACGTCGTACTTTGTCTAAACGCAAGCGCGCGCGCACACACACGCAAGTACGGACAGACGCGCACATTCGCGCTCGTCCACACACACACCTTGTTGCGGCTCCAGTCCGGCGCTGCTACACCTACGAGACGTGCTGCCCTGGAAGACATTCGCCGGCGCCGTCCTGGCTCTGCCTCTTGGCGCTCTCGTGGCGCCGCTGCCAGCACGCGAACTGCCTCGCGGCGAACGCCAGTTCTCATCCGCCATATAACCAACGTTCAAAGCGCGTCGCGATATCGTCACCGGGACTACACCCCGACACTCCGCCAACTCCGAGGGCGGACAGAGCACCAGGTGTCCTTCGCATCACCCAGCCTCTCGAGCAAGCGCGGTCGCAATCAGACGGCCCATCAAGATCGCGTGGAAAGGTGATTTAGCTGCTACCACGCACGCGGGGCACATACCGTGGCGCCGCCTGTCGCCGGAGCCTGAATGGCACGTAAAGTTGGATCACATGCTGGAGCGCCTGTTTCAGCGGCGTCGAGCGTGCTTCGTTTTTCATGGTTGAGCGAGGTGCGTTTTTTTAATGTTACGTTTTATATGCCATAACAGGAAATTCGCCGCAAGATCCCGCGGTAACCTGATCATATCGCGCAAGGATGAGTGGAAGGGAGGGGGGGGGGCGTTGAACGCGCATCTCCTCCTCTAGCCCGGCCTTGGCTGCGCATGATTGTCCGCGCGGCTGCGCGCATACGCGGCCCACGCGCCGTATCTTGGAGGGGGGTAATTTGCGGCTGGTGCAAAGATTAAAGGGCGAGCGGAGATAGCTGATGGCTTCGTCGCAACGATGCGTTGCAGTGTCGAGGTGACATCTAGTGCGCACTAAGCGAAGGACGGTTGTTGCTTCCTCAATATCGGTGCATGCCGCCTTTTTTTGCGTGATGAGGCATATGACATAAAACATGCGTCAGACAAGATAGCACGTGCCTGTGCAACCAACACTTGCTATCGGAAGCAAGCACTGCACATCTCGGCGCCACATGCGACTCACAGGAGGCTTCATATGAGACGTTTCACGAACAAGTGCAAACAATAAGTATAACTCGATCGTTTTAGCAAGCTAAAAAAACATTATTGATAGCTTTCACGTGACGTCACGCACCCACCTTATCACCGTGTGGGTGCACCAACATGGCGATTACGAGCACTTCAGTCTAATCCATCTTGTCGAAAGCTCTCACGTGACGTTACGGACCCAGCTTATCATCGTGTCGGTGCACCAACATGGCGGCTACAATGACGTCAGTGCAAGCCATCTATACGCGACGAAACATTTTTGCTGCATCTGACCTTTTATGTCTGGTACATAGCACACCTTCGGTGTAATGAAATCGAGCGATAATTTAAGAAACTCGCCTGTGGCCAGCGCTCCCGCGCAGAAGGATGCCGTGCACGACGAGCTGAGCAGCTGCCCCAGCTGCCCGCCTCCGGCGATTCCCACGCCGTGCAGCAGCAGCGACGTGGCATGGTGGTAGTGGTGGTACTGGTGGCTTCCGCCAGACAGCGCTGCCGACGGGGGCATGCACGCCAGAGATTCCCTCCGGCGCCGCTCGGTGCTGCATCGGCTGCGGTGCACACCGTGCCGGGGACCCAGCGGGCTCCAGCCGGGACTCAAGTCGCAGCCGCCGCCACCCGAAGAAGTTTCGTCGGCAGCCGCCAGGCGCCGCGGCGAGCAATTAGGGGGCGTCCGAGAGAGGAAAGCACCCGGTCCGGTGTTGCCGATTAACGCGCCGCCTGGAGACGTGGAGGACGAGTCCAACTGCACGAAAGGAAGCGCAACGGAATGAATTAGGCTAAAGGTAGAACCGCTAAAAAAAAAAAAAAAACATCCAGATCCCCAGCACTGTGGTAATTCAACAAGGTGGTGAGTCGGGAAAGTTCGTCTGTGTTCCGCTGCGCTCCAAGATATGATTAGCACTAACTGTGGTAATCAATTTTGTAGGTCGCTTGCTACCTAGCTTCATCTGGCATTCCACAAAATGTCCGCGACGTGTCCGTGTGAGGATAACAATCGCATGCGTGACGCGAGCGTCTGGCTGATGCGACAACGCCAAGGCGACGGCACGAGAACGATGCCTATGATGACTGATTTAATGCCCCCCGACAAAGAAACGTTACCGCCTGTTAAGCCTGAATCGATCCCGATGGTAGTAGAGTTGAAGTTGAAGTACATTTGTCCTGCCTACTTAGAGGAACGGGAGCAGAGGCCAAAGCCTATATAGCCATAAGCATAAGCATAAGCATATAGCCATAAGCATAAGCATACAGCCATAAGCATAAGCATAAGCATAGAACATAAGCAGATGCCGAAGGCGGTGCAACGTCAGCGTCTGGAAGACATCGCTGCCAGGAGGAAAGAACGGAAGAAACTGGCACAATCTCGCTTTTATAGAACAATTGTTGCCATGCAACGCCACGCACATGGCAAGGAGCGTTAAGGTTGTTGTTCTCTCGTGTTACGCATGTGGCTCTAGTCTAACAAGCATAGAGCGTCTGGCCGTTGATCTCTGGGACCACGGTGAGTCAGAGAGAAGAAGGCTAACACATAACAAAGAGACCGAGAGAGAGAGCGCGAATTAATCGACAACTCAAAACGCAGGGACAATGAATATGGCAAATGAGCGGTGCATTAATCCGCAATATGAAGGAAGTCCCATTAGAACAGCGGAAATAAATGTCGTCCACACGAGATCAGCACGAAGCTTCAAGGTATGTACGCCCATACAAGCTAGCCTTCTGGTTATAGCTCGGATGGCAGAGTGACCGCCCCGGAAAAGCGTTGGTCCCGGGTTCAATCACCGAACTCGGGTGAGTTTCTCTTTGACTGCAAAGCTTTGCGTCTGAGTAACCCTTTGTAATTTCATGACAATGAAATGGCGTCCACCCTTGGGTGGATGACAAGTTTTCCCATTCTTGCAACTTTCCGCGCCACGCGGATTTGGAAATAACTCCTTTACCACATGCGTCAGTACTCTTATAAAGGAAAGAAAGAAAGGTCGCGCAAAATATGCACAGCCGTATATTGAAAGACGGATCGGATCTGGCCCACGAAAATGCTCCACATCGAGCACAAAGGCAGAACTTCACTCCTGCAGTACTTTAATCAGGTGCGGCACCGCCGCCCCAGTTAATAAGCGACGCGCTCGAATGCGACCTGAAGTGCCGGCTAAAAGACGGGGGCGGGGGACTTAGCTCACCTCGAGGCATTGTTCGAGCCGTTCTCGTGTATACGTGAGGGCTTGAGTCGAGCGAACCTGAATTAATGAAGGGATTACGACACGGCATTCACGTTTGCAGGGGCGCTATCGGGATCCATTTTGGAAGGGCGGCTTGATGTGTAACGCGCCAGGCTTATTATATGTACTCAGCGTCAGAATAGGCATATATTGCAAGAAAGCGTTATGAAGATACTACGTGTGCCGGGGCGAACTAAACAGGTTCTCCCTGCCGCAAAGCCGCTAGAGGTTTAATACGATTGTCTTGCCGAAGAAGGTTGGCGACCCGTTGAAAAAATAAAATCAGTATGGAAATGGACGCGTCGTATATGGATACGCATTCCGCATAATTGGGGAGTGTAATCTTCAGTGAAATAGCAGGGATCCCTTTTCAATATGCCGGCTAGGTTCTACTATGACGAAATATATTTCAAAAGGCGCTAGGTGTGTTTTGGTGTAGCATCTTTCTAGGAAGTAACTGCTACGGTCTCTCGTCTACACCTAGTATGTCTCCGGAACCGTCGCCGGCGTCTGTCGTAACGCGTTCAACGCATAGAGGTTCACGCCGGCTTGCCTTATATACATACCGAACTGTCACTGTTGGCGCCTGGCTGGAGTTGGTGAAGCCATTGATCACTCGCATAGCGACTGCAAGGTGTATACGATTATGGGCATGCTATGCTATATGGCACCGATCGTTGTCGATGCAGGCGACTTAGGACGCATGCGCAAAGCGTAGCCGCTATGTGCCGGTAAAGGTGGGATGCTCGACCGCGACAAGTATATCACTCGGCGTCGTACAATCTGCGTAGTGTGCCCAGGTTCTTTAGGTTCCGTACTGCAAAGAATGGACTTCACGGTGCCCTCTCTTATATGCACTGTTGGAGCGCGAAATGAAACTGAAGAAAGAGGAAGAAAGGAAACGAGCATCGTTGAACTTTCAGAGCACATCACTTACGCAAGAAATATTCAAGCAAAATACATTACTCGAGAACCTATATGAGAGACCACTGCCTACCACTTCCATCTATCCCATTTACGAGATGAGAAACATGTAGAGAACAGCAGGCGGTGAACGAAGAGAAAAAAGTTTAGACCGGCTGCTGCGGCAAAGCGCTCTAAAATGTCGTTTGTTCGCTGCAGCATGCCATCTCGCACGTTGTTACTCGCAGCTCGGCAGCACATAGTGGCAATTTGAGCCTGCTGCGCACAATATATGCAAGTCAGAAAGAGAAACGCAGCAACGTACACAAAATGGCAGAGACGACACTCTGTGACGTGACTGACTTCATTACGCATCCGCCCCTCGGGACTGACAAGAGTGAGTTTGCCCTATATCGGCACGAACGCGCAAGAAACGAGCACAGTGTTCGCCAGGGGACGCTGCATGCCATCTGCTACAAGGTTTCCGTGGTAACAGCTACCGCAGACAAACAGAAGACAAAATAAGAGCGACAGAATGGGAACATAAACACGCAGAGTGTTAGCGAAGCAAACGAACAAAGGAAATGAACAAATTTGTTCCAGAAAACAAAAGTGCATGATGGAGGAAAACAAGCAAAAAAAAAAAAGAGCAAACAAAGATAAACGCTGTCTCTCATAGCCGGCGAAAAGAAATCTGGCAGACGAAAATCCAGGGTTGCCAAAGCAGACGACAAAATTTCGCAAGACAGACGGACAAGCAAATAACAAGTACAAAAAGAACCTGCAATAGCCTGAACAGAAGACACTCTCACATATAGAGAAGGACGAGAAGACCCACACACGTGGACGAAACAATATTAAAGAAAGTATTGCTAAACGGCGGCCGATCAAACAATGCGAACAAGAAAATAAAATTTGGTCTTAGCCCCCGGTAGGGCATATACGACGTTGTTTCAGGGCGTGTACGTCTCGTCGACGTCGTCTACGCCGCGCGAGACAACAACGGCGGCCCACCGCAATCATCTAAGACCAGAAGAAGCACGGTTATATACGCACTGTTTTTGTCGTCTGCTCCCGGGGGACCTTCCGCAAACGTTAGCGCTAGCAGACGATAAAGGGCGGTCTACCGCGGGTGGGAAAGAAGTGACATAGAACAACAGCATGCAGCAGCGCCAGCTCTTCAAAATCAGAAAAAAAAAATGAAACCAAGGCCAAGAATATCGGATTAGGTATAGGCCAGAATATGCGGTGCATGAGCAACTACGCAGGCCGTCGGCTCTGCGAAAGTCGTCTGCGCATGCGCCGATGGCGCGCGCACGATATTATGTATACCTTCACAACAGAGAGAGAAAGAGAGAGAGAGAGTGAACTTTATCGAGAACCAGCAGTTTCGTCGGCTGGCCCTAGGCCTCCCACGATGGGACGTCGAGGTCTTGCCTCTTCGCCGCTTCGTAGGCCTGCTGGCTAGCCCAGAGTTGGTCGTCGAGATGGGAGCTGCGCAGGGCGGCGTGCCATCTCGACGAGGGGGTCACGGGATTAAGGTCTGGGTATTGATGTTTGCACTCACATAGCATGTGGGGGAGTATGGTTGATCCCTCTTTCATACATGAATCGGTAGAACACGAAAGTGAAACGTGTCTTTACAGAAGCTGTTGCAGGAATGCCAGCGGCAGAGTTCGCACCGTGCGCCCCGAACGCTCAAAGGCATTCTGCTTAACACTGGCGTGGCCGGAGCAATGCGAGATTCGCCCGGCGATGTCGTTGCCTTTCTGCGCCGTTCAGCGCAGCAGTTGTCTTAGGTGGTGCCATCGCGAGCAAAGCAGTAGGCGATGCACTGCTGATGCACGTTGAATACGCAATCTGTAGGCGACGAGGCGCCACAGGCTCATCCGACGCTAATTGCCCACACGAGCATTTGTCTGATCTTCGTACTTGTGGATTTAGACGTCCTTGTGGCTTTGTTTATTACGCTTTATATGACTTCGTTGCCGAAAATTTAAGAGAAATCTATACTTTTCGAAGTGCAGAAGACACTGCGAACATGCACAATCACTACTAATTACAACGGTTCAGCTTGTCCAGGTGGATAAATCAAAATGAGCCAGGCGTCTCAATGAACTATTAGGGCGTTTTATGTCGCGTGTCGATGCATGCGACCATGGCGTAATGGTTTAAATATCGGGCTTCACTGCTAGAGTTCCTGCGTTCGAATCCTGCCATCGAACGCATGAAGCTCTATGCACGAGGCTACACTTGGCTATTTATTCTATGGCTACGACGCGTTGGAGCCTCCACTGCGCTGTTACTACCGAAGCGCTCCCTGTCAGCGCTCGTTAGCGTCCACGATGCAGTACTTCGCTTCTCCGCTTCTAGATGGCGGCGCCGGAGCCGACGTTCACATCCGCTACATCCGTTGCCGGAAATCAGTCGTGAAACCCGGCATAAAACACTTTCGTGTTAAAAAAAAAGAACGACAGTAACCGGTAAAAAAAGATGACAGACTTCGAGCAACAGAGCAAAAGACTTGCAAGCAGTCTGCAATGACAAGCTCGGCTTTTGCGTTGTCGTCCGCTTCTCGAAGAGAGCAGACGAAACAACGCGAACTTTGGTAGAAAAATCAATACATAAATAACAAGGCGTGGGGTAGAGTGTACTAGACCCAGTACACTCTAGCGTGGGTAAAGCCCTGTTTTTCATTCTATGGTGGAGAATAAGTGGCTCCGACAGAGAAGAGGTCGTAGTGCGCACACAAAACAGACTCCACGCGCGAGCTTGCTCCGGAAAATATACGACGCATTATGAAAAGCGACAGTGGAAAATCAGGTGTCTGGTTCCCAGCCGAGCAAACTGTGCGTAGCACTGTCGCGTTGAGTTAACTCTTTTCCCGGGATGAAAGAAGAAGATAATCTAATCCACGAACATCTAAAAGGAATTCTCGGTATCGTCTCGGACGTGACAGAACGACACACCCTCCATTGCGTCAGGCGCCACACTTATTTCCTGAATGTATTTCGTGTGTGTGTGTGTGTGTGTGTGTGTGTGTGTGTGTGTGTGTGTGTGTGTGTGTGTGTGTGTGTGTGTGTGTGTGTGTGTGTGTGTGTGTGTGTGTGTGTGTGTGTGTGTGTGTGTGTGTGTGTGTGTGTGTGTGTGTGTGTGTGTGTGTGTGTGTGTGTGTGTGTGTGTGTGTGTGTGTGTGTGTGTGTGTGTGTGTGTGTGTGTGTGTGTGTGTGTGTGTGTGTGTGTGTGTGTGTGTGTGTGTGTGTGTGTGTGTGTGTGTGTGTGTGTGTGTGTGTGTGTGTGTGTGTGTGTGTGTGTGTGTGTGTGTGTGTGTGTGTGTGTGTGTGTGTGTGTGTGTGTGTGTGTGTGTGTACGTCCAGTTTGCGCTTTTCAACGTTCTTATTTCGTATTTCGGCGTAAAGAAACATATTCGACGTCCGTTTTGATTACACTTTTTTCATAGGTGTAATGAGCAAATATCTTTCGCTGAGACAAATTAACTATTCATGTATATCATTAGGCTTAGTTATATCGCAGTCAAAGTGTGGGTTTGTCGCGATGCAGTGTTATACAGGATCGAGCTTTTAGCACGGATAATACAGGGTTGTAGCAACGAGTTCGAAGAATCGGTTCATTCGCTCCATAGTTTCCCTTTTTTATGTAACAGTGAAAAGCAAACTTTTTTTTGTACTTTGGCAACATCAGAAAGAAAGTATCGATCATTTGTGCGCTCGCCCCATGGATGGCGATGGCTACGAAGGGAATGCGAGCAGACGACAGCCCTTGCAAAACCATGAGAATAATCCAACCATAGCCAGCCTACCTTACGTGCCGCATACAAGTAACATATTTATGTGACGCAGCAACGTATCGACGGACACGCATGAGACGTTAGAAAATAAAGAAAAAAAAAATACCAGACAGAGCTCGTTGTCTGCTTGCACAACGCCGACCAGACGACACAAAACCGCTACGTTGACACCTCTTGGAAAACGAGCGTCAGAAAAGCCTCAATCGTTAGACGTGCAAAAAACGCACAAAAAAAAAAAAAAATACAGGCTTCTTCGTAAGATGGGTGACGCGGATAAAAACACGGGTTACGCCAACCGAATGATGTATGATGATGAGGCTATCTGAGAGTGAGGGTATCATGCATGGCCGACATGTTCGTTTTATAGCAGACACCCTAGATCGTCGTGGGGAATATGTATGTATGTATATATATATATATATATATATATATATATATATATATATATCTTTCAGCAGAGTAGATAAATGCCTAAATATCAGAAGCGGGCCTTCAAAAATCATCGACAATTTATTCGATATTTGCAGAGGCAGGCAACAACCTGACGAAATACAGCCGAGCTGGAACGAAGCATCCAAACATGAGCAGCGTGCGTTATATTGCTGGCAGTGGAAGAGTTATACGACGTTCGTTCTACCTCTATACTATATTGACGCCCGCTAGTAGGTGAATATTAGCGCCACAATACGTGTATTCCCTTCCTATTCTAATAGCACACATTTGTAAGCCATCAATGTGTGTGCAGCACATCACTTTCCTTTCTTTCTTTCTTTCTTTCTTTCTTTCTTTCTTTCTTTCTTTCTTTCTTTTTCTTTCTTTCTTCCTTCCTTTCTTTCTTTCTTTCTTTCTTTCTTTCTTTCTTTCTGCGTTTTGTCGAACAGCGGTACTTCACCTTCAACACACAACAAGAGATCAACTTTACAGCTTCCTACTTTCTGTATTTCGTCTCTTGTTTGTAGCTTTGTCATTGGCTATGATTTTCGGTTGCCAGGCTGTTCAGTAGTCAGGTGTTTTGTCGCAGTCAACAAACAACGAACAACGTTAGCTTTAGATGGCAATTTGAACAAAATAATGTGTGCCCAGAAATGATAACCGCCGTCCAAGCCTTGCGCACTTCTATTAGTCCACTCTCTCAATATTAGTGCCTCCAACTAGACCACCTTCGCTGGATTTATGTGTTACCTCTTTACAGCCACCTCATTCCTGTTAGATCGTCGTCGCTATATCTCAGTTCCCGTCATACGTTTTCTTATTATTCCTGCTTCGTCTTCAATGTTCGCGGCTTCAATGTGTTATACCAACGAGAGATAACTTCATGCACTTTTTTGTTCAGGTTATCGCCTCATTACCATCTTTCGAGGTGTGCTCCGTCGTCATATTGAAGACAGGTCGTGTCTCACCGCCGTATTCCAGCCATTTCGCTTATATATTCATCCCGGAAGTGACTTCTTATTTTATTCTTTCTTTCTGTCGTAGCAACTACCATGGAATGAATAACGACAAAAACGTTCGAATCAAAAGTACGTTTTTGTCATGTTGTTGTTGACGTCGCTGTCTTAGTTGTTATGGTGTGGCCGCTGCAATCAACGCCTCTTCTAGACCCGCAAAAGTGAGCTATTAGAACTTTTTCTATTCGCGCCTAAAGAAGTAAGCGTGCCAATCAGCAAGCAAGCAAGCAATTCGTCCCACGTTCGGCATTCGATGCGAGACGATAGCCAACAAAATGAGGCTTAATGGGAAATGAAGGACACGCTGAGCCCCCGAGGATTTCGGGCGGCGCCGAAGCCTCGACGAAACAGACGACAGAAGGCGGAAGAGTATGTGGAAAAACAGAGCTGCAGAAGCCAGTTCCGATGTAAAGGACAATTCTCGCAGGAAGAGACGCCACAAAGATCTTTGGAAGGTGGAACCACAAAGAAAAAAGGACAATGAAGATAGGAGTACCAAGTGCCATCCACGCGGTGAAGTGATCGTACTCCAGGGGCTCAATGAGGATCAACGGGGAGAAAAACGATATGACGAAAGACCATAGCAGACGAAAGGGGCCCACACGAAGCTGAGCCTGCGCGATCGGAGCTCTTTGAGCCTTTCCTCCCACCAAAACGAACTAAAAATTAAAAAAAAAATAACAGACAAAACCAACGAAATCGGAAGCCAGGATAGCAACGCACAAGTTCCGATAACACTGTTCGAATGGTCAATGTTTTTTTTTTTCTTCTTTTTAGTTTTCCCCCCGAAGCAGTTGCAAACAGAAACAGACGACACGCAGATGTTGCTGAAACGACAGGTAAATAATATTTATCGGCTTTCTGAGGCCAAGCTGTAGTTGAAGAGTAAACAATGATGCTTATGGTAAAATATAAACAAGAGCAAAAAGCACGGCCAACATCGATGGCTATTCGAATTCGGCCACCATATGCCCGCCGCATTCGCAGCAGACGACAGCTAAAGCACCACAACGAACGCCTAGTGATAGCAAGCAAATACAAAAAAAAATACACAAGAACAAAAAGTAAGAAAAAAGAACAGGAGGGAACGAAATAAATCCTTCAAGAACGTTCCAAAGCACTCCGCTCGTGGAGAAATCGGCAGAAGCAGCGAGGATTGGACTAAAGTGACGTGACGGAGAATACGGGCGGGCAGACGAGAATGGAATTCGCCGTCACGTTTCCTTCCGGAAGAAGTGCATTCGACGTGGCATCCTCGGACGAAGACGGCAACGCGAGGAAGTTTCGGAGGACTCAGCGGAAGAAGGAATAAACGGTAACGTTGAAGTACAGCTGCATGGTAATTTTATTACTAGTATTCTTTCTACACCCATCACCAGATGTATATGACTACAGGTAGTATTTTGCGTACAGTTCGCTTTAAAACAACATTTTCGCGCATTACTTACCAGTATCTTTCCCCTATAACTATAAAGTGGGTGTCGTCTGTGGCTACTCAAAATGTGTCGATTCCACTGAAACGGAATGGTGGCGCCATCTGTCGCGGCTACATGCGACAACGTAAACACCATTCCGTTAGAGCGGAATGGAAGCTAAGAAAAAATAATTATAGGGTTTACGCATTAAAACCACGATCTGATTACGAGGCACGCCGTAGTGGAGACTCCTGATTAAGTTTGACAACCTGGGGTTATTTAACGTGCACCCAATTCACGGTAGACAGGCGTTTTCCCATTTCGCCCCCATCGAAATGTGGCCGCCACGGTCGCGATTTGATCTCGCGCCCTACAGAATCGATAGTCACGGAACGCTTTGTCGCTCGACATAAATTTTGAGTACTTTATAGTCACCTGCTCATTTTCAATAAAATGTATTCCTCCTCCTTAGTGTTGGCAAAAGAAGCGCAGAGCTAAGAGGTCGGTGTCGAATAATGACACAAAACGCTCTCAATGACGCACCCACCATACCCAACCAGACCCCTTTATTTCCCATGACATGGAGTGTTGATATATGCACATCGGCGCACCCTGGTGCCAGCTACCAGAACTACGTCAGTAAATTAACATAAGCAAGAGGTACCCCCAGTCATTTCGGGCATGCGGGCACAAGTGTTACATATCCGATGTCCGAGCTCAAAACCACTGCATGTTACAGCATCGCGTGGTATCATTGACTTTCACTGCGTCTAGTCGCGACCGGTTGACTGTTTTCCGAAGAGACTCGCACTGCTCCCTAACGCAAGTAAAGACAATAAATGGCAGCTTCCTGGAGCTCTTTGTGCAACAAAATGGCCCAAAGAAACAAAAGCAGAGTAAAATCGTTGACGCTACACAAACGTCACAGGTACCCCGTTCTGAGCGCGGAATCCAAAAAAAAAAAAAAATGACGATGATGATGCGTAGTGTTTAATGGCGCAAGGGCCAGCTATGGCCAAAGAACGCCATAACATATGGTGATGGGTTAGGAATGTATAATGGATGGAGTGGACAGTGGGTAGCAAATGGTAGATAAAATGTGGCTGTAAAGAGGCCTAAAACAAGTCGCTATAAATTGCGTAAAATATATGAGTGTTAAAATAATGACAGAGACTAATGATGTGAACTATGAGCGTAAAAGTTCCGTTACAAAGCGGTGACATAATAAAGTATATGCAATAGCACTATTGCCCCAAGAGGTCCTTGATATCAAGGGCTGAGAGGCACATGCTGTAAAACGATTTTGCACTGCAGCTGCAGCCTGCAAGTCGAGGCTGCGCTACAGATACCCTGGCCAGATGATTTGTAATGTGTTTACATCTGCTAAAAACTTTAAGACGGCATTAAAATCAAAAAGCGGCTCATGGCTAAGAAAGAATGCTGGCTGAAGAGGGATGTGCTCACGATACACGGGATAAAAGTACTTTTTTTACGCTGAGCTTCTATTTCAGGGCACTGGATAAGAACATGGAGAACTGTAAGTATGTCGCCACACCCATCACATGTCGACGGATCACTTCCTGTAAGGAGATCCGAGCGTGTTCCATAGGTATGTCCTATCCTTAAACTGCAAAGAAGCACTTCCTTGTGTCTTGTTGTTTTCTGAGATATCCATTTCCCAATTCTTGGCGTGATTACATGTTTACATGATTACTTGAAAGTTTGTCTGTATTGTCTTCTGCCAGCAATCAACGCTTTTCCTGCTCTTTTTTTTTTTTTAAGCAAGAGAAATGCACGCATACTTCTGACAGACAACGCTCTCCAAGTAAACATGCTTTCGCGTTACTGTTTATCGTCTCATTAAAGAAGAATCGCGCCGGAACTCCGCACACTCACTGCCTTCTGCTATCACAGAACGACAGCCAAAAAAAGGACCGCTCGTGGGCGCACTGCAAGCAGACGACAACAAAGCGTGCGGGATAGAGCGTAAGGAAGAATGACAGGCGCTCCTGCGCTAGAACAATAGCCACCCCCCCACACGACACCAGAAATAGACGACATGCGCGCTAACCGCGCTAAAGCAGCGCGTGCAGCGGACAGCGCGGAAATTAATCTCGAACGAGGTTCAAAGGCCGGCAGCGGGACCGTCCCTTCCTCTTTGGAGACACCACGGACCATTCAAAACAGGTGGTGTTGTCGTCACCTAGCGGACGACACAACTCGCACACCACGAGTTACTGGTTCGCGCGCGTCGTCTGCAAAGGACATATCGCGACGTCCAAGAGAAGCGATTTAGAAAGAGGCGTTGCGAAACGCGCGAAGCACCTTACGAACGGTCGCTCGCAATGCCGGCGTGTGGTCCCCGCCGAGACACAGCCAAAGCAGTAGCCAGAGCCTAAATTGCTCCCCGCGCGCCACGCGCGACGTACGCGGCATGTATAATAAACATGCACACGGGAAACTCGGGGTTCGAGCCAGAGGAGCGTGTTATCAAGTTAAAAGATATCGTAGACGGAGCCCAGTTCGTTTTTGTAGGCCCAGTTCGGTTTCGCGCGTGTTTTTTTTTTTTTTTTTGTTTCTAAGACTTGCGCATCCATTTTATGTGTTTATCTATGGCACGCTCGTTGACGCCGGAATGAAGGGGTAAAGTACAAACGAGAACTTCAGAATTGCTGCAGCAATTGCGTCGACAATAAAATTGTATGCATGCGACGTCGGCTAACACTACAAGTGTGTGTGTGTGTTTGTGTGGGTGTGTGTGCGTGTGTGTGTGTGTGTGTGTGTGTGTGTGTGTGTGTGTGTGTGTGTGTGTGTGTGTGTGTGTGTGTGTGTGTGTGTGTGTGTGTGTGTGTGTGTGTGTGTGTGTGTGTGTGTGTGTGTGTGTGTGTGTGTGTGTGTGTGTGTGTGTGTGTGTGTGTGTGTGTGTGTGTGTGTGTGTGTGTGTGTGTGTGTGCGTGCACGCGCGCGTTTGCGGACCTAGACTAGGAATTATGAAATAAACCAGTCAACAAGGGAGATAAATACAAGGTGACTCTAAATGACACAATGTAAAAAAAAACATTAACAAGCAAATTCATCGTCATCACGGTGTTCACAATAATAATTGTCCACTGCAGGGCGAAGGCGCCAGTCAGAGACACTTCCAATTTCCCATGTCCGGCGCCGGCCGAACTCATTTTTCGCGCGCAAATAGTCGCCTGTCATCCTCGGCGACGTTTCCCATTTCTTGTCACCCAAGCAAGTTTAATTGAACAAAAGAAAGTAAGATGATATTAGAAGACAGACGTACGGGCGCCAGTTCAAAACCGTCGAACACCATCGAAACAAGTCTAGGAATAAGAAGAAAACAAGCCAGACTAACCGACGCGGAACTAGCGGAAATGAACTGTGACGAATTTTGAGCCAGACATCCCGACGACCGAATAAAAATTAAAAAAAAAAAAACAGAAGAAGAACAGGTGAGATATTGCAGACATTTCAGCAAGCCTGTGCAATATTTCTTCCTGGCCATAATTTCTTTTTGGGGGAAGAAGAACGTGACGCTCTATTCACAGTGTCCGCATTTCTTTGTCCTCTCTTTTATTATCAGACGAAGAGCCCGAAAAGGAGAGACGGTTTACCTGTTCCGTAGTGAAGCAGCCAGCAGATACCAGCAATTCTGCGAAAAACGCAAAAGTCACCCCCCCCCCCCTCGCCACTCCAATGGCATTCCACGTGCGAACAAAGGAACCCCTACCGTAACTACAAAGCGAGACGAATTTAACGTTACCGAGTTGGGATCCCACCAGTATGGTCCTTACTGTTAACGTTTCACGCAAAAGCAAAAGGTGGGTCCAAAACTTCCATTGTTCGCTCTATAAGCTGAACGCTTCAGAGTTCAAAGCAATCAAGGGGAAACTTCATTTTTCCCTCAGGCCAGTTCCGCCTTGAAAGAAAAGCACTTTGCCACACTTCAAAGACAAGCCTTCTTCTTTAACCCTGCAATGTCAAGCGAATCGTTTATGCTACGCTGAGTTTTATGCCTCTGCAATCTGTTTTAATAGCTAGAAACCTGATGCACATCCTACAGAATCGATTCTGATACGCTGGAGCAAGTTTTCCTCAGCTGTGGGTAGTTCAGAAAACCATTTACTGATTATTAATTACTACACTAATTAGAGTTCTAGTCAAATAACCTTGCATTTTGGTCTTCTTTTGTTCATGTTCTCTTTAAATGGCCAGGAATAAAGGTAAACATGCTTTTCCAATTTACCTAGCTCTATGTGGAACTGTGTTTGAGCGTTACAGGAATAAAGCAAAAAAAAAAAAAACGAAAAAAAAGAAACAAGACGCACTAAATCTCAAACTGAAACTTGAGCCCTCTGACGTTTTGCACTAAACGCATTCCCAAAACACAAAATTTAAAATAAACATAAATTTACAGGTTAGCAATATTCTTTGAAAATTCCACCATTAGTAATGATTACTTGCGAAAAAATAGGAAGACCAGACATCCCTTTCTTAAATTTCCCGCGAAAACCACAGCGCCGGTACGTACGACAATGTGAGGACACGGTTTTCACTGTATCTTACCACTGTATCACTTCGGCAGTTCTTCAAGCTTCTTAGGATGAGGTCTTCGGTTGGTCTAGTGATCCATTTTTATCGATAAGCGGTCAGCTAAACGGGAGGAGACGTTCTCAAAATATGTGACGCCACGAAGAGCTGGTGCGCGGACTTGAAGGGCGTCGCCACATTTGCTTTCTAACCAAGACTCCGTTAAAAGTAAGAGTGAGTATTTCAACATTCTAGAACGCTTTCAACATCTCAACATTTCGAACTTGAATACTCTAGAAAAGCTTTGCTCAATATTCCTCTTCACTGTCTCTTTAATGTTGAGACAGTACATAGTAGGTGCTAACTCTTTCTACAAGAACTGAAATTTGAGCGAGTTTGTAAAAATTCACACTTTACCGAAAGCGCTAAACACGAGGACGCAAGAAGGAAGACCAGACAGAAACTCTTTCACTGCAATTTTCCGATCAATATAACAGCCGTGTTAGTGGCAGAAACAAGGAAACCCCCAAGGAGGAAGTTTTGTGCACAAGGGTTAAGAAATATACTACTATCGAGTTTGAAGAATTAAGTCAGGCTAGAATAAAAAAGAAAACATAGAAGGAAATCTTGACAGTTTTGTCGCACACACGCACACATTCTCTTTCCTCGTCCACCTTTGCATGCGTTGGCTCTGTCGCATGACAACGTGGTCTTACAGGAATGCACGCTTTACAGAGCAAAAGGGGCATGAGCAACCGGAGGTCAGATAACCGCAAAGAGATGAGGAAAACGATGAAGCTCCCCTCACTCTGTTCTCGCTCGCATAAAACTTTACTTAGACGAGCGCTTTTTTTTTCTTTTTTTTCCTCATCCTGATCCTGACCCAAATGTGGCCGCGCATCAAACCCACAACCTTTCAGTCATTAGCGAAAGGCCACAGCCACTAGGCCACTGTTAATGGCGGAATTTCCCATAGAGAAGGGCAGAAGCGCGGTTACACTAATCCGCTCGTTTCACGTCCCGAAAAGCAAGCTTTGTCGCAGCATCTCAATGCGGTGCGAAGAAGACCGGAGCACTCAAGTGAATAACCTTTCTTTCTTTCTTTTTTTTTTTTTTCTGTTTCAGGCTTCGTCTACCAGCACAGAATACGCACAGATGGAGCTGCCTCTCTAAGGGCGCGTTCACACTGAGACATTCGGCGTCTGGAGCGGCGCGGAACCCAGTTCGGCGGCGGCGGCGAGATCCGCCGGAATAGCCCTTTCCGCGCCGATCGCTCCTGGACCGATTTTTGCGGCAGCTGCCGCCGGATTCCCTCACCGCGGGCCAATCGGAGCGCGAGTGAGAAATTCGAAAGATGGCGGCCAAGTCCGACGCGCTCGTCATGTCGCAGTGTTCAAGGCTCGTCGCGACATCGGAAATGCTCATCGAATAGGTGCGTGCCCACCCCATCGTTTTCGACAAGCACCATGTGAAGCACAACGTGACCTGACAAAGTGGCGTGACTCAGCTTCTCGCGGTCTTGCAGGACGAACCCCCCGCCACCGCTGGCGTCGTTGCTTTGGCGAATGCTTCTACGCGTCGTGCATCGCCAGCAAGGTGTATGCCAGCAGGCTTAGCATCGTCGTCGTTGCAAGCAGTGACGAAGAGCCGCAAAATAAAAACATGCCAACTCTACACGAGAGGAGATAAGTGCGTAGTTTCAATAGAGTGTATAGAACGGCGGAGTGAGTCCAGCGAACGCCTTGGCAAGCGCCCATAGGCTGAGGCGAGCTCCCAGGCTGAGTAGCTGTCGTCTGCTCGACGCACCGTCTTTGTTGCGTCGTTCGCATCGTTTCTGTCACGCTTTCTCCATTTAGTTGACTGCATTTTGCTGACAAAATCACTGTTTCCATCACCGAGTATGAAAACTAGATGCAGCAGAGTGAAACGCCTGTCAAAGCTCCATGCTGCTGCGGGGTAGGGTCTGCGACGCCACAAGGCGCCTGGCCGACGTTCCGGCGGCGCGGTAGGCAAGCAGTATGAACGACGCGAATTTCGGCGGCAGGAGAAATCCGTTCGCTGTAGACGCCGGATTCCCCAGTGTGAACGTGCCCTAACACGGTCGTAAAAGAGAGACATGTACAGGAATGAAAGAGACCTACCTGATCACCCCACTTATCTGCCATCTATTTCTGTAAAGCACGCTTCCACGCGCTACCTGAATGTCCTGCCATAAAGTATCGTATAAGCAAAAGCGACACCAAGTAACAACAAGGAAATATTCAGCGCTGCTTAGATATAACTGGATGATGTACGCAACGCAGATCGATAGAGCGAGGCAGAGATGGAAAGGGGATAAAAAACACAGTACTCCCAATTATAATCTATTTAGTCCTTCCGCTAGCAGTGTCCAAATGCCACCTGAGAGAGGCTCTTATGGGGCGACGTAACGTTGTTAACTTGTCCTATAGCTTCAGCGCAACGCGGGTAAGCTCGCTTCTAGGCGCCACGAAGGCACAGAGATTAAGAAAGAGTTTAGAAAGTATTAAATACAGCATAGTTCACTTAGACGGAGCTCCAAGAGAAACACACGGTGTTCCGCTTATACAAGGCTTCCCTTAAACCATAGGCACACAAATATTAACGAGTTCACATACTTTAGGAAACTGTACGTTGCAGGTATTAGTGAGCTACAGGAAAAGATTCACTAAGGACTTCTTCAATTTTCGCGGCTTAGTTTGCACGAGATGCACGCTTGATAGGTCACCAACGAATGCTGCGCAACTGTAGTGATAAAAGAAATTGAAGCATTGCAACTCAATTTCTCGACCGGATTGCTGAATACTCTCGATGTGTTGTACTGCAACCAGTCTCGCTATACGCAATCTCAATTGTAAATTCAAAGCGAATACTAAGTCCGATGATGCCCTCTACCGTAGCGAGCATAAGTGATTTCTGCAATGGCTAATTTCATTACTTCGATCACGATGTGCAATAAAACACGAGTTACTATGTTCTCAGCTACCCGAGCACCACTACACAGGCAACACTCGAGCGGGGACCGGTGGAATGTTTTCTTAACGTTATCTACTAACACGATTGAAGGACAACCGTTGTTTTGTACGCGTTGTGACATCCGGTGAGGGCCTGAGTATTTCCGTCCGTTTCGTGCAAATGACGTTCGCAAACGAAAGCGTTCCGTTTAAATCATGGTGCCCAGGGGCGGCACACCAAATTCAGTGCTACGTTCTCACTTATCCGACAGCTGATTGACTGATTCGTGGGGTTTAACGACACAGCTAATTGCACTGGCCATGAGAGAGGGCACCTTTCAAAAACAACCAGGGTTTCTCTAACGTGCGCTGATTGTTCAGTACACACTAGAGTATTTTTTTTTTCGTTTTCCACCGGTCATAAGAATGCGACCAGCCCGCTGGCAGGGACTCGAACTGACGACCTCGCGCTCAGTAGCACGGCGTCACAGCCCCTGGACAGCCACCGCGGCGGATTATCCGGCAGTTCAGTTTAAGCGAGATTCGTTTAACCGGAGAGTCCACTGCTTCTGCATGCTCTCAACACGTACGTACGTAGGTTCTTCGCTGGGCCTCAAGAAGCAATGGGACCCAGCCAACTGTGCGCGCATCTTCTGAGATAACTGTATTATTCAGGGCCGCCCTGCTCAGTCGGTGCAACAGAAACCACTCCGTACGACCCAGCTCTCTTATAAAGGCCATGCTACGAGCCGGGCGGCTAAGAGGGGTGAGGGGGTTGGGAGCTGGCAGAAACGCAGTAAACGCCCCGGTCACGTTTCCGTTGGCTGCGATGTAGCTGAAAGAAAGAGGGGAAAAAACAAAGCTATATGCTTCGCCTTCCTAACTTCGTGCACCGCAACGAAAGCCATAGGTCACGTGTTCGCCAATCACTAACGATAGCCCGCCGCTTGTTCCGTCGAAGGTGAACCAGGGGGCTCGCCCAATGCGCGATGCTAACACTTCCAATAAGCCTTCTGCGAATCCCTCCGAGTCGCGCGACCAGAAGCGCACAAAGTTGGAGGCCCCCGCTTCAGTTAGTGCTCCGTTTTCGCTGCGCTAAAGCAATGCACAGTTTTTGCTGCACTGCACGCATGTGAGGCAGTGGAGTGTAAATTCAAAAAAAAAAAAAAAAGTACAAGTGGATACATGAGTTAGAGAACACCACCATTCCAAGACGGACTCGAGACAAGATTCGGAAAACGAAAGTGGCTTGCCATATTGGATGAAGAAGATCCTGGCGGAGGCTGGGGAGTGCACTACGGTTGCACTAGCTTCGGCGAAGAATCTCTTTTTTTTTTTTTTTTTACTCACTCACTTTGCGGAAATGTAACGTTTATATGGAGTCTGGTGAGCGAAAAGAGAGAAAGAGTCTCGGAACAAATGTAAACGAAGAACGCGAGCGTTGCTCTTCGCGCGAGCATTACGTGGCGCGCCGAAACTCGAAGTGAGAAAAGCCGAAGAGCAAGGTGTGCTCCGTGTTGTGTGAAAAGTGAGTTTCGTCGCGTTTTTTGTAACAATACTCAGCGACTCCAGCACCTAGACCTGCACGCCTGTTAAGTTAGAGTTAAACACGTCAGGCACGGTTAAGTTGAGCCTGAGTTATAGCTCGCCGCAGTTGCACCACATTGCAAAAAAAAGAAAAAAAAAGGGGGGGGGGAATACAATGACGAGGTTATTTCGTTAACGGCGGTAACGTCATACAACGCGGTTAGGCTTCCCTTACAACTGACTGTAACTTTAGCAGGCAGTATTTGAGGCTCTGCTTGTCATTCTTCAGTAACTAGGCCTAGACAAAAAACGCAAGGCTGGAATGTAAGAAGTTGCACCGCCCAAGCACTCCGTACAGATGGTTAACCAGCGAAGCTGAAACGTGCGGCCCCGGTGTTTTATCACTGGGTTAATCCGGACGGTTCATTACAATATTTCTCAATTACTGGTTACGTCTTTGTGTTTCTTAATGAGGTTAAACACACATTCCGCTGCGATGAAGAAAACGACGTCAGTGACGGTATGCTCGCAGTCCGCCGTAGTCGCTTGCGTTCGATGTCTCGAGTTTGCTCGGCGGCGTGGTTAGCAGCATTCGCCCGCCATTGCCGCTTGCGATTCTTCGAAATTAAATAGCTTCAAAATTAAATCTGTCCGTTGCGTGAGACCTTGAAAGGCTCATACCCACTTAAGCAATGGCTCATACCCCCGTAAACGCGGCCTCCCCATTACGACGACAAAAGAGAAGTGAAATTCTACGCTCGAACGATGAGCGGCAACGCAGCCAGCTGTGGAAGAAGACGACGACGACGAACGCGGTAGCAGTGGCACGAGCGCGTGCCAAGCACGAGCACGAGCCAACGAGCCAGCTGCGGAAGACGACGACGACGCTCGAGCCAATGCTGATGACGATAAGTTTTCTATGGACAGGCACGGCCGCTGGATAAAAAAAAATGGCTTTTTTTTTTTTTTATCCAGCGGCCGTGGGACAGGCGACGGACAGACGCTTTTTCGTTTCGCCTAGCTATATAAAGCTTCGCTTTGAAAAAAAGCGGACGGAGGTATTAAAAACCGAAGAAAAATGTGGAAGACGCTTAAGCTTCGTTTTTGAAAGTGGAACGCGATAGCATTCAAAGATCCCTGGCTGCGTAACAGGCTTTTCTTGCGTATATTCAAATTACAATCCTACGCTATCACGTCTGTAGGTTGTGGTTAAGCCGTACTTTACAATTTTTCTGACGGATTTTACATTGAGAAATGTAAAATCACACTAACGCTTTGCGCCACGCGAAGGGCCTGCCCTGTCGGGGTGGTTCGGGATGATGTGGTTCGGGATGTTTATTTCCGCTAACGACGCCAGTGAGCCCACGCCGACACCGACGCCGGATTTTCTGCGAGACGGGCCGCTAAACGCTGTCGCGTTAAAACCGGGGTAGACGGCGTTAGCCGCGTTACAGAGTCAGCCTCCCGAGTAAGGAAGAAAGTGGTCGTTGTCAACTAGAGACGAATATGGCGAACCGCTGCGTAACACAGAAGCGAGTCCAGAGCTGTGATTCTATTTTCGAGTTTGTCCAGTACGTCTCACACCACCCACCACCAAGTTTTGCCACGGGCATGACGACGACAGTAACGACAACAATTACACACGTACAACAAGTAACAATGACACCGACGACGACGACAAAAAGGAAAACAACTACCACGACGACGAAGAGAAAAGGAAAAAAAAAAAATAACGCGTCGGCCATCTCCGACCTCACGCGGTCCGCTAATGCGGCGCTCGGGCTTTCATCGTTCGCAATCGCTCTGAAACGGGAGCCGTCGCCATACGAAGCGACCCTGGAACCAGGAGTAGCACTTCGGAAAGCTATAGCCGCACACGCCTCCTGTACAAGGACTGGACACGAACGCGTCACATTAAACCTTCCGCCTTAGCTTGTTTTCTTCCCTTGGCGTCGTTGTCGGGTGGACACGACGCCCTAGAGGCACCGAGTAATTTCGAGCCCCCATAAAGGAACGGCGCCCCCTTTTCGACAGCTGGTGGTGAGCGCTGAAAGGGAAGTGCAGCGGAAATGGGAAAAAACAAGGAAACAGGTCGCGAAATGAGAAGTTAGGTGGGTGTTAAGAAGAAACAAACCTCTTTCAGAAAAGCCGCCACAGGTTTTCAATGCCGCCACATTAGGTGACAGGTTTCTTTCGAGTCAAAACCTCTGAAATATCTTTTTGTACCTCCAGATTTTTTTTTTTTTGAGCTCTAAGCCTCGAGGTAAAATAAGTGTGTTTGTGCGTGTGCACGCCCGACAACATCAACAAAAAAGATATAAAACGGAACAGAAGTCGCAACATCACCCGAACTAGGCCTTAAATACACAAACTCCAAGGCACACAACTACCGCTCGTTTATTTACTCTCACGAAGTGCGACAGATCTCTATAGGAGGGTTATACCCTCCATTTCGGTCTTCTCGAAATGGGCAAGACACTGGCGCAAATATCAAGCTACAGCGGCACACGTAGATAAAAACTCAACATAGCAGTCACCAGCTTCTTCAATACGTTTGATGAGTGCGTTTCACTCGGCCTCAGACGCCGCAACACGGAACGGACTTGAAGTTTCTCGGAAGGAGAGAATCCACTGCTCCCTCTTACACTGATCTATGGAAGATACGCTCACGATGACAAAGAACCCCAGTTAACGACAAGCAACGCCAGACAGCCACACTGCGCCGGCGTGAACATCACCCCTGGGGCCATGTAGAGCTTCCTATAAAACTCACTAGAAGGAAATCTGGCGCTGGTGTCCACGAGAGCTGCAAGTACATGGTGGTTTCAGCCATCATGTGGACGACGGAGAGCACGTGATGTGGCCTAAACTTCGTCTCCTTCTGGCTCGAAACGTTATTCTCGCGACTTTGCCGAATGGATAATTTTCGACAAACTTCCGCAAATGATGATACACTGTGCGCGAAAACATCGCCTTCGTGCGTTCAGAAATGCACGATTACTTGGAAATTTAGAAAGATGAAGCGTAATAATTAACTCTGCGAGAACGTCCGAAGCCGCAAGCGCGAAGATTAGACAAGTACACGCACTACCTATGCTCATAATTACCGCGGTATACCTGAGCTATCGGAGCACCAGAATTCCCCCTGGCGACTATCGTAGGAAACTCAAAAGAACCCGAAGACTTGCGATCGCATCTCTAGAGTTCGTATCTCTCAGTAAACTATAATTAGAAAACAACCCTGGAGAAATTAGGGTACACGCACAACGCGAACACAAGCCCAGACGATGAAGCGCTAATTTTCTAATTGCGTCATTCCAACTAGCCCCAACACAAGCCTCTCTGTAAAGATATCAATTCTTCCTACTCGATGCAATGGCGCGAACAGGCTGCCCACGGCGCATGCGCCGATTTCCTGCGGCACATGCGCAATTGGCGCCTGGAAGCGACGAAAAGCAGCCGCGGAATGTGGAACGCGTTAGCTTCATAGCCTCGTAATTACCCCAAATGCGATCGCGACTGAGTCAATGCGCATCGAACTTAATGCACTTTCGAGCCCATCTAGCACCTTTATTTCCCTTATAGTTATAATTAGTAAACATTTCTTTTCTTAAATTTGGAAGTCACCGTGGAAACGAAATTGCTGGATTACGCGGAGAAGCGAACGTATTTCGTACATCAAATCATAAGGTATAATTAGCTATGATACACATTATATGCTTCATAGTTATTAGCTCTAAATGGCATTTTGAATATGAGCAATTGAGGCCGCACCTGCTTGCTGTCTTCTGTGTGATCAAGAACAAAAATCATCGCTCGTCTGCTGCAGTCACATACGCCCACAAAACAGAATTATCAGATTTTCGCGTTAGCGATAAAGTTTCGTTTTTGCTTGGATAAATAGCATAAGTTAGGAAATAACCATAAATTCGGGACAGACACCGACTAACCGGACGAAAACGGCACTTGTTACACATCCGCTGCGTGTTTGTAGACGTCCTACACGGCGCGAGCTGTTGACTGAATGAAACTTCACACAACTGCAGAGACACCATTAGTGCCAAAAAGTTTCCGAGTATATGGTGGGATTCTCCTACTCACAAATACAACTAAAAAAAGCGTGTAACCAGCGAGCTCTGCGGCATCCAATTCTCTCGGCTGAGCACCACACGCATTTGGCGCAAGAACTATGAGGCTCCCGACTTTACGTTCGGTAATGCAATAAGCGAAAAAATTACGGCAGACCGAGCAGAAGCCAAGAAAGGCAATCTGATTAAGTGGTTACTTGCACATCAAAAACAAAACATAGGAAACCGTTGTTTGCTAGGATGAAACAGCGCAAACTAATGTAACAAAATAGTAATGAGCTTCAGAGCTCTGAAAACGCCCTCTATACTTCAGCTGTTAAGCTTTAACCATACTTACTTAACATAAAGAAAGTATAGACCAAGAAAAAATGAAGCTCTCAGCGCCAAATATAACGCGCAGAAGACCAAATCTATATAGCCGGAACTAACAGTAAATAATTAAGCACGTCTGCGCAGAGGAATGGAAGAAGGTAAAGAGAGAGAGAAAGAGAGTAGTGTAAAATTTACGCAACTTGGGTCGATGAAAGTTATCAAGAGGATGGAGAAAGGCGGTAGGCGTGAGCGTAAATAAAATAAGCCTATAGCATGAAGAAAGCCTACACCAGACATTTCGTGATACGGCAAACTGCAGAGCTCATTCAGAACAAGTAACGGCGCTACGTTTTACTTGGGAGAGAAAGTTAGTCTTGGTGTTTGCCCCGGCTCTTGAAGCTTGCGATAGCATGCGATAGATGCGATGAAACATGCGATAGCAAGTATATATTTCGTGTTTGCAGCGTTTGCGTCTAGGGTGGAACCATCTTGTGTGTGCGGGATGTCTAAAGCATGCAAGAAAAAAGAAATGGGGGGGGGGGGGAGAGAACAAGAAAAGACAAGAGGACACATCCTATAAAAAAAAAGAAAAGAAAACCCGAAATGACGCAAATGTGCGCATTAAAAATGTAAAAAATACAACACACCCTTGGCCGAATACTGCAAGATGGCGCCACAATACTGCACGCCACTAGAGTGTACTAGATGGGGGAGTGGGTCCAACAAGGCTCTGCGCTGAGGCATTTTTTATGAAAAATTCAGGTGGCGCCACCGTCACTTTCTTCCGAATGAGCGGCCCCGCTCGCCGGCCGCACGCTTGTCGCGTCGGAAACCCTACCGCAGCTGCATGGAGCTTTGACAGGCGGATACTCGGTGGCGGTAACACTGAGATAATCCCCACCGATCTATTGTAAATAAAATGGAAAAAGAGCGGCGGAAAAAACGCAAACGACGCAACAACCACGGTGCGTAGAGCAGACGGCAGCTACTCAACCCGCGAGCTCGCCTCAACCAATGAGCGCTGCCGAAACAGCCGGAGCCGACGTTATTGGCCGAGATTCAGAAGAAGGCGACGGCAGCGCCGCCACATTTTCCGCGTTTTTTCTTCACCCTCGCCGCTTGCTAGGGCGTCCGCTGGACCCACTCCCTCATTCTAGTACACTCTCGCGCAACTGACAGCTAAGAATTCAGTGGCACAAAGTATTTGAGGTATTTGCTAGCGCAAAGGTCCGAGCGTGCGCTCC